>NC_084623.1:37296376-37543876 GCF_033978795.1 Nerophis ophidion | reverse complement strand
GAAAAAAAAAGTACACCAAACTATATAAAGCCTGATTTTGGGTCCAAAGAGTAATACACTAGTACCTTAACTCACCAGCTTAATTGGTCCTGTGATGGATTAAAAATGAATTAAAAGCAATCTAATTGGTGTTTGCACCCCAAAAGGACAATTTTGACACTTATCATATTTGAAAGAGGAACACACTTTTTGATTAGTAGGGTTTTATGGTATACAGCAATAATTCGTAACTATATCATCTCTAAAAAGTACGGGTACCAAAATTTGTGGTATCATCCAAAACTAATATAAAGTATCAAACAACAGAAGAATAAGTAATTATTTCATTTTAACAGAAGTGTAGATAGAACATGTTAAAAGAGAAAGTAAGCAGGTATTAACAGTGAATGAACAAGTAGATTAATCATTCATTTTCTACCACTTGTCCTTAATAATTTTGACCTAATAATAGAATGGAAAATTACACTATATGTCAGTAGCTAAATTCAAAGCCTTTGTTTGTTTATTTACTACTAAAAGGCAAGTTGTCTTGTATGTTCACTATTTTATTTAAGTACTAACTTGCAATAAGAAACATATGTTTAATGTACGGGGAGATTTGTTTTAAAAATAAAGCCAATAAAGCCTTTTTTTTAGAAAAAGATCAAAATACATTTACAACTACAGTAATTTTATGAAGTCATAATAAAAAATGCACCGTATTTACCTTGGAGAGTGAAATTATACGATACCTTCTTGAAGCTTCTCCATATTTTCATGGATAAATGTCTGTTTGGATATTATTTTAACATCCTAGGCTGGCGTCATCAGCTCATTCGGTTTCAGTATTGTGCAGACTAGCAGTGATGGGCTCTAACAGCTTTGCCAAGTTGACTAGCTACACGCTCAGTCATGTTTTTGATATATATATGTATATATATATATTTCATTTTTATTTATTTTTTTATTTTTTATTTTTTCAATGTCTATCTGTGTTGGCCCTGCGATGAGGTGGCGACTTGTCCAGGGTGTACCCTGCCTTCCGCCCTATTGTAGCTGAGATAGGCGCCAGCGCCCCCCGCGACCCCGAAAGGGAATAAGCGGTAGAAAATGGATGGATGGATGGATTTTTTCAATGTATATCATCCGCTTCTTCCTTTCAGCACTGTCCTTCATACTCCCTCCGTTCCTTCCTATGCCTGGAAAAGCAACGTTTTGGTTAACAAGTAAGACCTGAGGGCTTCATGTATCATACTTGTGTATGCACAAAAAGGAGATGTATGCAAAGTTGGGATGTATCAAGAGTGAACTGGCAGTAGAAAAGTGCTGTTCCCGGAGTGCACACACTTCTACAGGCATTGGATACTTTGGCAAGACGGAGAAGTGGTCGTTCAGGCTTGGACATTTAAATTTCAATAATGTACTTTTGTAATAAAATCACAAAATCCACTTTTTCACCAATGCATTTACTGCTTTATGTTCATATTAATGTTTGTGAGGACGTCTGTTGATTTATCTAGGCGATGATTTTGCCACCTATTGCTGTCAAAATGTGTTTCCATGACTCCAGCACCAGCTTGGTCAGTCAATTGGTGGCAGCACAATTGGACCGGAGACCAAGGAGGAATAACCTACCTTTGTGTCACGTGTGGCTGCTACCACAAGTAACTTTCCTAGGTTGTTATAATACATTGAGTAATCAAACTAGAGTCAAAATCTTTCGTACATGCTGCCTTCAAATCCAGGAAAAAATGTACGCAAGAAGAAATTTAATCGTAATAAAGTGTGCGCATGCACTAATTTATTCTCTGTTACTTCCCAATCCACATGGAATTGACCACAGATGTTTGCGTGGCTGCGCACACACAGACCACACGCCATTATAAATATCAAATCATATTCAGTTTAGCTTCAGTTCAGTTCAGTTTCAGTATGTTTGAAACATGCATACGTTACAATGCAATGCATCACACATTTCTAGTTGTTTCATTACAGCACGTCCGAAAAGGAGTAGGAAGAAGCAGAGTTTATTTAAGCCTACCCATTCTCATACCATAGCAATTGTATCCAATTTCCTTGTTCTCTGTAACAGAACAGTGAACAAATAAATAATAAATACATAATTTAACATGGTAAGCAAACAAATACAGTATTAAATACATAAATAATCTTTGTCTCAATAAGGCTCAGTGTCCTTGTGGTTAGAGTGTCCGCCCCGAGATCGGTAGGTCGTGAGTCATACCAAAAACTATAAGAATGGGACCCATTACCTCCCTGCTTGGCACTCAGCATCAAGGGTTGGAATTGGGGGTTTAATCAGCAAAAATGATTCCCGAGCGCGGCCACCAATGCTGCACACTGCTCCCTTCACCTCTCAGGGGGTGAACAAGGGGATGGGTCGAATGCAGAGGACACATTTCACCACATCTAGTGTGTGTGAGACAATCATTGGTACTTCAACATCAAAGGGGGTTAAAGATGTTCATCATTATTCTTGTTCTGTGTACTTTGTGAACACTTATAGTTTGAACAGTCTCTTAAACTGAATCATATTGGTGCTTTGTTTGATTTCTTTGGTTAATCCAAATTTAATTCCACATACAAATATGCTAAAGGTTTTAAGTGTTGTACGTGCATACAAATGTTTTCAATTAGATTTCACTCTAAGGTTGTATTTATTTTCTTTTGTTGAGAAAAATTGTTGTACATTCTTGGGTTGCAGGTTATAGTTTGCTTTGTGTATGATTTTAGCTGTTTGCAAATGCACCAAATAGTCGAATTTCAATAATTGTGATTTAATGAAAAAAGGGTTTCAATGTTCTCTATATCCAACGTGATGTATTATTCTACCGTTAGTGAATGAAGCGCACATTTGTAGTTGTTTCCCTATATTTCTACACATTAACTCAGATATGGTAACACTAGCGAGCAGTAAAGAATATGAAATGATTTATGGTCCAGAGCATGTTTTGCTTTATTCATTATTGACGTGTTTCTTGCTACTTCATGTTGTATATTTTTTTACATAAGATTTCCAATTAATTTTATCATCTAATATTACAACCAAAAATGTGTTTTATTTTACCCTTTCAATATGTACTCCGTCCATTTGGTATTTGTGTTTGACTTTCCCTTCTACTGTTACCAAATAACATTATTTTAGTTTTACCAAGATTTAAATATAGTCTGTTTTTGTCAAACTATCTTTTAAATTTGTATTACTCTCGCGACTGTGTTGGATCCATTGTGGATTGAACTTTCACAGTATCATTTTAGATCCGCTCGACATCCATTGCTTTCCTCCTCTCTAAGGTTCTCATAGTCATCATTGTCACCGACGTCCCACTGGGTGTGAGTTTTCCTTGCCCTTATGTGGGCCTACCGAGGATGTCGTGGTGGTTTGTGCAGCCCTTTGAGACACTAGTGATTTAGGGCTATATAAGCAAACATTGATTGATTGATTGATATTATCTTCTGTGTGTTCTCTCCTGAACAAAATGCAATTGTATCATCTGCAAATAATACTAACTTTAAGTCATTTGTACCTTTACATATGTAATTTAAATAGAGATTGAACTCTTTTGGTCCGAGTACTGATGCCTGACATTAGCCATTTGCCTGAGACCTGCACCTTTTGTCCAATCAGAATTTACCAGTAGTAGGTAGGCAGTGCTTATTTCTCGTGTTTCGAGCTAACAAGACGGTTGAGATTGTTAACCTGTGGACACGGAGAACTGCAAACAGGCTGGAATTAAAAAGAAACGGTCGGACATCGGGTAAGAACTTGGTAAAAAAAGAAGATGGATGTGCATGGCCAAAACGGGCGAGTGGACCGGCGATAAAGTAGTGCTGCACCCCATTTGAAAAGCATAGTTGCTGCAACTTTAGAGGAGGTGGGTGACCCTGATTACCCCAAATATAATTAGTATATATGGAGAGGCGTGGCCGGCAGTCCGACAGCGAGACAGGGCACGCTGGAGCCCGGCCCAAGATGGCGGCGAGGAGGCGTGGACTGCGAGCAAGCAGCGAATCGCGGCGCGCCGGAATTAACCCCGCAAATATTATCAGGTGCATGGGTCGCCCAGCTGGGCATAATTTAAATCTCCTCTCGCGCTGCATAAAAGGGTAGCGGCCGTAAAGGCCGGGGGGAGAGACGGAGAGAGAAGGAGCGCGAGAGGAACAGAGCACAAAGAAGACGACACATCCAGCCGAAAAGCTGGAGAGGGAGACACGAGCAGAGAAACGGGTAGACTGCAAAGAAAACCGGCAAGAGACTTACTTATTGCAAGAACCCGCACGACGACGGCTCGAGACTGTCACAGAGTAACTTACAACTAAATGTGTAAAATTATAGAAAAGTTGAAAAATAAAACAACAGAATGTTGTTGTTTTTTTTTTAAAAGTATACAAATATTTTCTTAAAAATACAAAAGTGTGAATTTTTATGGTCTTATTAAAATATATATATATTCTTTTTAGGGCCCCGATTTAGCTAGGGTTGGTATTGTGTACAATATTTAGAAGGGAGGAGTCAAATGGAAACAGGTTATTGCCAGAGAGATTTGAGTCACTTGTAGCGTGTTCATACCACTGTGACCTTTGCCCTCTCAGAGGAAATCCACTTTACAAAACCGATGGAATAGCATTGATCAGTGTATTGAGCAGATCATAAAATCCTGCTGATTGGGTGCCAGGGTCGGAGTTCAAGATAAGGGCGTGTTAAGATCTGCCTCCACCGGTGTTCCTTCTGATGTCTCACAGAAAAGACGTAGAGGGCCAGAGTTGCAGATGACCCTAGATTAGTCATGGCGGGTCAAACTTTCAACAAGGGGATGTACTGCTTGAAGTGTAAACACATCTGCTTGTCTTTAAACTTACTTGCTATAGTGGTTTTTTATTTATTTTTTATCAATGAGTTGCAGTTTTATAGATAAATAGCAAGATCAATTTTAGAAATGTCATCAACAAGACAGTACAGAACCAAACACTGACAAATAATCAAATAATGTATTTTATTTTATATTTTTAATTAACATAATTTTAAAAGTCAGTACAGAACCAAACACTGACAAATAATCCAAAAATATATTTTATTTTATTTTCTAAATTAGTCTAATTTTAATATTTTTGACTGGTACAACGGAGTTCTCCATTTTAGTTAGTGCTGGCAAGTGATCAATATTTTATTTTGTAATGCACTGCAGAATAACAAATTTAACATTATTAAAACATGAAATTTCACATCTTCCTGTCTCTGTCACAATTAGGCTCGGATTAAAGTTGTTTCTTCGATGCAGAGAATGATTTGCACGGGCGAGACGTGACTGTGAGTTCCATCCATCCATCCATCCATCCATCCATCATCTTCCGCTTATCCGAGGTCGGGTCGCGGGGGCAGCAGCCTAAGCAGAGAAGCCCAGACTTCCCTCTCCCCAGCCACTTCGTCCAGCTATTCCCGGGGGATCCCGAGGCGTTCCCAGGCCAGCCGGGAGAAATAGTCTTCCCAACGTGTCCTGGGTCTTCCCCGTGGCCTCCTACCGACTGGACGTGCCCTAAACACCTGCCTAGGGAGGCGTTCGGGTGGCATCCTGACCAGATGCCCGAGCCACCTCATCTGGCTCCTCTCGACGTGGAGAAGCAGCGGCTTTACTTTGAGTTCCTCCCGGATGGCAGAGCTTCTCACCCGATCTCTAAGGGAGAGCCCCGCCACCCGTCTGAGGAAACTCATTTCGGCCGCTTGTACCCGGGATCTTATCCTTTCGGTCATGACCCAAAGCTCATGACCATAGGTGAGGATGGGAACGTAGATCGACCAGTAAATTGAGAGCTTTGGCTTCCGGCTCAGCTCCTTCTTCACCACAACGAATCGATACAACGTCCGCATTACTGAAGACGCCGCACCGATCTGCCTGCCGATCTCACAATCCACTCTTCCCCCACTCGTGAACAAGACTCCTAGGTACTTGAACTCCTCCACTTGGGGCAGGGTCTCCTCCCCAAACCGGAGATGGCACTCCACCCTTTTCCGGGCGAGAACCATGGACTCTGACTTCGAGGAGCTGATTCTCATTCCGGTCGCTTCACACTCGGCTGCGAACCGATCCAGCGAGAGCTGAAGATCCCGGCCAGATGAAGCCATCAGGACCACATCATCTGCAAAAAGCAGAGACCCAATCCCGCGGCCACCAAACTGGAACCCATCAACGCCTTGGCTGCGCCTAGAGATTATGTCCATAAAAGTTATGAACAGAATCGATGACAAAGGACAGCCTTGGCGGAGTCCAACCCTCACTGGAAATGTGTCCGACTTACTGCCAGCAATGCAGACCAAGCTCTGACACCGATCATTCATTTTTTTTTGCACCCAATTTGAAGCCATCAGAGTCTGCCATTTGACACTGATCATACAGGGAGCGGACCGCCACAATAAGACAGTCCGGTACCCCATACTCTCTGAGCACTCCCCAGAGGACTTCCCGAGGGACACGGTCGAATGCCTTCTCCAGGTCCACAAAGCACATGTAGACTGGTTGGGCAAACTCCCATGCACCCTCAAGAACCCTGCCGAGAGTAAAGAGCTGGTCCACAGTTCCACGACCAGGACGAAAACCACACGGTTCCTCCTGAATCCGAGGTTCGACTATCCGGCGTAGCCTCCTCTCCAGTACACCTGAATGAACCTTACCGGGAAGGCTGAGGAGTGTGATCCCACGATAGTTGGAACACAACCTCCGGTCCCCCTTCTTAAAGAGAGGGACCACCTCTATGTTATCTATTTTTATTTTTTTTTTTCATGAAAAAGGGAGTTTTTGGCATGAAAAGGGGAGTTTTTTTTGGGTTGGTGCACTAATTGTAAGGGTATCTTGTGTTTTTTAAAATAATAATAAAAAATTATTCTGCGGTCCGGTACCGGTCCGCGGCCTGGTGGTTGGGGACCACTGCTGTATATGCTATATATGTGATGGAAGTGGTCGAAAAAGATTCTTTCAAAATTGAAAGATGGTGTGATGGTGTAAATGTAAATTCATATTTTTTTTTTTGCAGCGGTAGGATAAGTGTGGATTTCTCATTAAATCTCGAAGGAGTTGAGATTCAACGAACCCAAGAAATCATGTTTTTGGGTGTTACGATTGATGAGCATTTGTCATGGAAATCACATATACCGTATTTTTCCGACTATAAGTCGCAGTGCGGCTTATACTCGGGAGCGGCTTATGTGTGAAATTATTAACACATTACCGTAAAATATCAAATAATATTATTTAGCTCATTCACGTAAGAGACGAGACATATAAGATTTCATCGGATTTAGCAATGACATATAGTTTGGTAAACGTATAGCATGTGTTATATGTTATAGTTATTTGATTGACTATTGACCTAATATGTTACGGTAACATACCAGGCACCTTCTCAGTTGGTTATTTATGCCTCATATAACGTACAATTATTCAGCCTGTTGTTCACTATTCTTTATTTATTTTAAATTGCCTTTCAAATGTCTATTTTGGCGTTGGGTTTTATCAAATAAATGTTCCCAAAAAATGCAACTTATACTCCAGTGCCACTTACATGTTTTTTTTCCCTTCTTTAGTATGCATTTTCGGCAGGTGCGACTTATACTCCGGAGCGACTTATACTCTGAAAAATACGGTGAATTATACGTTAAAGTGTGTAAAACTATTGCTATTTTAGACTAAGTGGTTGCGAACTCGCATGGCTGCCATATATGTGACCCCAAGATGCAGGAACCAGGAGAGAGAAGAGCAGGTAAGATGCTTTTAATATCATAAACGGAAAGAAACAGTCGTGCATGTCGGTTCTGCAAACATAAAGCAATCCTCGAGCATTGAGGAGTGCTCCATAAATAGCCTGTTGATTGGCACCAGGTGTGGACCGGCTGCCAATCAACAGCAGATGAGGGGGAAAACTAGATCTCAGTGGGACTAGCAGCAAATACAAACAAAATATTTATTGATTGATTGATTGATTGAAACCTTTATTAGTAGATTGCATAGTACAGTACATATTCCGTACAATTGACCACTAAATGGTAACACCGGAATCAGTTTTTCAACTTGTTTAAGTCGGGGTCCACGTAAATTAATTCATGGTAATAAGAGCTCTGATCCAAAATAAACACAAAACAAGGAGGCACAAACAGAAATGAAGTGACAAATCGTTACAGGACCGGCTCGAAGATTATGTCAGGAGCTAGCATGGCTTGCGATTATAGTGTCCCCAAGATGCAGGAACCAGGCAATCGATGATCAGTGCTCGAGGATTAACATATGTTTGTGGAACTTATATGCACGACTGCTTCAGTTTCTGTTTAAATACACTACAATCCTCTTACCTGATTGTCGTTCACCTGGTTCCTGCATCTTGGGGTCACTACAATTGCAGGTTTGCAAGTTCATGACAAAAGTGAAGGATTTCTTAAGTCAAAAAGCCTTCAATATTTTGTACAACTCACTGATTGTTCCATATCTGACATAGTAGTGCAGGTAAAACATTTTTAAATCAAGCCAATCTTCCTTCTGCAGAAAAGAGCCATAAGAATCATTACTGGAAATTCAAAAAGGGAACCCAAAATTTCATGAACTGGTAGAGTATAATATCCTAAACACCATGTACAAAGCACATGCATTAATTCTACCAAACAGCATTCAACCTATTTGTAAAAAGAGGAAGTAATTATGATTTGAAAGGAACTGAGATCTTTAATAAATCTAGATTTTTAAAACAGTGACAATGGAAATAAGTATTTCAGTCAGAGTTGTTAGTTAATTGAGCAAACTTGATAGTGGAATTAAACCATGTGAATCTCTTTCTGTACTAAAAAAAAATAAATACAAATCATAATGATGAAAGGATATGACCGAGTAAAATTATTTCTTCATTATTGGTTTAATCGTTGTAAAATGAAAATATAGCTTTGTAGTAATCAACATTGAATGTCAATTGTTGTATTTGTGAAAATAGGAGAAATAAATTATTGTTTTTTAACTACTCTCTGATTATGTTTATTCATAATTTACTTTTATGTTATTTGATTGTTTTATTTTTATTCTGATTTCTTTGTTTGATTTTTTTAATGAATTAAATAAATAAATAAACTGAACTGAATGGAATGTCTGTTTACAAACCCTGTTTGCCATGGGGGACAATGAGACTACTATGAATTGATTAACGTGGACCCCGACTTAAAGGGGAACATTATCACAATTTCAAAAGTGTTAAAAAGAATAAAAATCAGTTCCCAGTGGCTTGTTTTATTTTTCTAAGTTTTTTTCAAAATTTTACACCTCCCGGAATATCCCTAAAAAGAGCTTTAAAGTTCTTGATTTTCGCTATTTGCGATGCGACTGTCCATTTCCCTGTGACGTCATACAGGGCTGCCAATACAAACAACATGGCGGTTACCACAGCAACATATAGCGACATTAGCTCGGATTCAGACTCGGATTTTAGCGGCTTAAGCGATTCAACAGATTCCGCATGTATTGAAACAGATGGTCGGAGTATGGAGGCAGATAGCGAAAACGAAATTGAAGAAGAAATTGAAGCTATTGAACAAATAGCTATTCACGCTATTCGGTCATAGCATGGGTGTACCTAATGACGTGGCTCATAGCATGGCTGCCTTATTAGCATCGCCAGTAAAATGTGCGGACCAAACGATCAGGACTTTCGCATCTTGTGACACTGGAGCAACTTAAATCCGGCGATTGGTAAGTGTTTGTTTCGCATTAAATGTGGGTATGTAGTTTCAAATGTACATACAGCTAGCGTAAATAGCATGTTAGCATCGATTAGCGTAGCATGTTAGCATCAATTAGCTGGCAGTCATGCCGTGACCAAATATGTCTGATTAGCACATACAGAAAGTCAACAACATCAACAAAACTCACCTTTGTGATTTCGTTGACTTAATCGTTGCAAATGCATCTGCAGGTTATCCATACATCTCTGTGCCATGTCTGTCTTAGATTCGCCCGTAAAATGTGCAGACACTCTGGCAAATTCAATGGGGGTCTGGCGGAAGATTTCTTGCCATTGGTGCAACTTGAATCCCTCCCTGTTAGTGTTGTTACACCCTCCGACAACACACCGACGAGGCATGATGTCTCCAAGGTTCCAAAAAATAGTCGAAAAAACGGAAATTAACAGAGCTGAGACCCGGTGTTTGTAATGTGAAAATGAAAATGGCGGGTGTGTTACCTCGGTGACGTCACGTTCTGACGTCATCGCTAAAAGTCCGATAAACAGAAAGGCGTTTAATTTGCCAAAATTCACCCATTTAGAGTTCGGAAATTGGTTAAAAAAATACATGGTCTTTTTTCTGCAACATCAAGGTATATATTGACTCTTGCATAGGTCTGGGGATAATGTTCCCCTTTAAACAAGTTGAAAAACTTATTGGGGTGTTACCATTTAGTGGTCAATTGTACGGAATATGTACTGAACTGTGCAATCTACTAATAAAAATATCAATCAATCAATCAATCAATCAAACTAACTGGGGAAATGTGCCATTTTATTCTTATCATTGCCTGAGCAAGAAGGACATAGGATTATGTTTGCGGGAATTTAATACAATTTTATATGAAGCACTTTATATCCAATGAACCAGAAAAGTGAATACAAATGATGCAACGTTTCTTTGAAATCTGACACCTTTTTTAGTACAGTTGTCAGTCGGGTGGCATTAAAAAACGGCTCACAAATGAATGACTCGTTACTGCAAACCAATTAAAAATGTGTTCACTCGGAAGAGCAATAGAAAAGACGCATAGAGGAGACTGATGTGTCTGAGACATTAGCCCCAAGTGTGCCGTATACGATGTTACATGGGAAAATAACTGTTTTCTTTCATGATCTAACACAACAGTTATTATGAGTTTCTTGTATTTGGTATTAGTGGCTGTCCAGCGCTTTTATTTTTCTGTTCTACTCACTATTTACCTCCATTTGGCACCACTACTCTGGTCTGAGCACTGGATCCCTGGTTGCCAATCACGATGCTTGTTAAGCCAGCCCTTTCCTCTGGATCATATTTGCTTTGTACTTCAATGTGTTGCTTTGCGCAACATACGCCTGTTTTCTATTTGTGCACTACCCTGTGTACATTTTCATGTTTGTGTTACCTGTGTTTTCTTTATCAGAAGGGCTTCTCTGCATCCTGGGGTCCAAACTCCATATCGAAACAATTTTAAAATCCATAAACTTGTCATGTTTTGTGTTTTTTTTCTGTTTGGTTTTGGACTCATTGTGCACTCTTGTTTGTTTTGTCACCATGTCAACCCATTAGTTTTCACCTGTCCTCATGTCACGCACTTGATTCACTTGGACTCATGCACCTGTTGTTAATCACCACGTCACTATTTAAGCCTGTAGTTGCCAGGCAGTCAGCCTGGCGATATCACCCTCTACACACCCTTGTTATCCATGCCGATGAACCATGCTCCTTTCTTGTTCCAAGTAAGTTTTCGTTATTCATGCCATAGTTTGCAAGTTGTAGTAATAGTTTTTTTTTTCATAGCCAAGTTTTGTACCTCCGCTGAGAGCGCCTTTTGTTTGGTACCTTTTGAGCGATTAATTAAAAGATGTCATTACCTTCACGCCATGTCCGGTCCAGTTGATTTGCACCACGGGAAAACGAATCACACCATAGTCCAAGTCATGACAAAACTGTAGTAAAAACAAACACAAAGTAGTAAAGAAATGCTGTAGTTTTTCTGTACACTTATTTAATTTAATTTGAATTTATTATATTGTTATTTGAAGTGCACAAAATACACCTTTGTCCCACACCGACTGCAGGTTTGACAAATACTTGCTTGCTTACATTGTACCAAAGGTAGGGAAGTTCTGATATAATAGAACAGTGGTTCTCAAAATTATTTGAGCTTTCAGCATGGGAATTAAGAGCCTTTAATAGTGATTCCCAAACTGTTTTCACCAAGTACCAACTCAGAAAACACTTGGCTCCCCAAGTACCACCATAATGACCCACATTAAAATACGGCAGCGTAATAGTCTAAAGCATGGGTGTCAAACTCAGGCCCGCCGTGTAATTTCATTTGGCCCTTGAGGTAATATCAAATTAAGATTAGAGCTGGCCCGCCGGTATTATACAGCGCCGATGCCTCTGTAACACTGCATTCACCACTGATACTCGTACTTGCCAACCATCACGATTTTCCCGGGAGACTACTAAAGTTTGGTGCACCTCCCGAAAATCTCCCTGGGCAACCATTCTTCCGAATTTCTCCCGATTTCCACCCGGACAACAATATTGCCTTGAAGGCACTGCCTTTAGCGTTCTCTACAGCCTGTCGTCACGTCCGCTTTTCCGCCATACAAACAACGTGCCGGCCCAGTCACATAATACATGCGGTTTTAACACACACAAGTGAATGCAAGGCATACTTGATCAACAGCCATAAGGGTCACACTGAGGGTGGCCGTATAAACAACTTTAACATTTTTACAAATATGCGCCACACTGTGAAGCCACACCAAACAATAATGACAAACACATTTCGGGAGAACATCCGCACCGTAGCACAACATAAACACAACAGAAGAAATACTCAGAACCCCTTGCAGCACTAACTCTTCCGGGACGCTACAATATACATCCCCGCTACCACCAATCCCCGCCCTCCCCAATTTGTATTTAAATTTTATTTGATATGCCATTGATATTTTTTAATCATCCATCCATCCATCCATCATCTTCCGCTTATCCGAGGTCGGGTCGCGGGGGCAGCAGCCTAAGCAGGGAAGCCCAGACTTCCCTATCTCCAGCCACTTCGTCTAGCTCTTCCCGGGGGATCCCGAGGCGTTCCCAGGCCAGCCGGGAGACATAGTCTTTCCAACGGTTCCTGGGTCTTCCCCGTGGCCTCCTACCAGCTGGACGTGCCCTAAACACATCCCTAGGGAGGCGTTCGGGTGGCATCCTGACCAGATGCCCGAACCACCTCATCTGGCTCCTCTCGATGTGGAGGAGCAGCGGCTTTACGTTGAGCTCCTCCCGGATGGCAGAGCTTCTCACCCTATCTCTAAGGGAGAGCCCCGCCACCCGGCGGAGGAAACTCATTTCGGCCGCTTGTACCCGTGATCTTATCCTTTCGGTCATGACCCAAAGCTCATGACCATAGGTGAGGATGGGAACGTAGATCGACCGGTAAATTGAGAGCTTTGCCTTCCGGCTCAGCTCCTTCTTCACCACAACGGATCGATACAACGTCCGCATTACTGAAGACGCCGCACCGATCCGCCTGTCGATCTCACGATCCACTCTTCCCCCACTCGTGAACAAGACTCCTAGGTACTTGAACTCCTCCACTTGGGGCAGGGTCTCCTCCCCAACCCGGAGATGGCACTCCACCCTTCTCCGGGCGAGAACCATGGACTCGGACTTGGAGGTGCTGATTCTCATTCCAGTCGCTTCACACTCGGCTGCGAACCGATCCAGTGAGAGCTGAAGATCCCGGCCAGATGAAGCCATCAGGACTACATCATCTGCAAAAAGCAGAGACCTAATCCCGTGGCCACCAAACCGGAACCCCTCAACGCCTTGACTGCGCCTAGAAATTCTGTCCATAAAAGTTATGAACAGAATCGGTGACAAAGGACAGCCTTGGCGGAGTCCAACCTTCACTGGAAACGTGTCCGACTTACTGCCAGCAATGCTGACCAAGCTCTGACACTGATCATACAGGGAGCGGACTGCCACAATAAGACATTCCGATACCCCATACTCTCTGAGCACTCCCCACAGGACTTCCCGAGGGACACGGTCGAATGCCTTCTCCAAGTCCACAAAGCACATGTAGACTGGTTGGGCAAACTCCCATGCACCCTCAAGAACCCTGCCGAGAGTATAGAGCTGGTCCACAGTTCCACGACCAGGACGAAAACCACACTGTTCCTCCTGAATCCGAGGTTCGACTATCCGGCGAAGCCTCCTCTCCAGTACACCTGAATAAACCTTACCAGGAAGGCTGAGGAGTGTGATCCCACGATAGTTGGAACACACCCTCCGGTCCCCCTTCTTAAAGAGAGGGACCACCACCCCGGTCTGCCAATCCAGAGGTACCGCCCCCGATGTCCACGCGATGCTGCAGAGTCTTGTCAACCAAGACAGCCCCACAGCATCCAGAGCCTTAAGGAACTCCGGGCGGATCTCATCCACCCCCGGGGCCTTGCCGCCGAGGAGCTTTTTAACTACCTCAGCGACCTCAGCCCCAGAAATAGGAGAGTCCACTACAGATTCCCCAGGCACCGCTTCCTCAAAGAAAGACGTGTTGGTGGGATTGAGGAGGTCTTCGAAGTATTCCCTCCACCGATCCACAACATCCGCAGTCGAAGTCAGCAGAACACCATCCGCACCATACACGGTGTTGATAGTGCACTGCTTCCCCTTCCTGAGGCGCCGTATGGTGGTCCAGAATCGCTTCGAAGCCGTCCGGAAGTCGTTTTCCATGGCTTCCCCGAACTCTTCCCATGTCCGAGTTTTTGCCTCCGCGACCGCTAAAGCTGCACACCGCTTGGCCCGTCGGTACCCGTCCACTGCCTCCGGAGTCCTATGAGCCAAAAGAACCCGATAGGACTCCTTCTTCAGCTTGACGGCATCCCTCACTGCTGGTGTCCACCAACGGGTTCTGGGATTACCGCCACGACAGGCACCAACAACCTTGCGGCCACAGCTCCAATCAGCCGCCTCGACAATAGAGGTTCGGAACATGGTCCACTCGGACTCAATGTCCCGCACCTCCCTCGTGACATGTTCAAAGTTCTCCCGGAGGTGTGAATTGAAACTCTCTCTGACAGGAGACTCTGCCAGACGTTCCCAGCAGACCCTCACAATGCGCTTGGGCCTGCCAGGTCTGTCCGGCATCCTCCCCCACCATCGCAGCCAACTCACCACCAGGTGGTGATCGGTAGAAAGCTCCGCCCCTCTCTTCACCCGAGTGTCCAAAACATAAGGCCGCAAATCCGATGACACAACCACAAAGTCGATCATGGAGCTGCGGCCTAGGGTGTCCTGGTGCCAAGTGCACATATGGACACCCTTATGTTTGAACATGGTGTTTGTTATCGACAAACTGTGACGAGCACAAAAGTCCAATAACAAAACACCACTCGGGTTTAGATCCGGGCGACCATTCTTCCCAATCACGCCTCTCCAGGTTTCACTGTCGTTGCCAACATGAGCGTTGAAGTCTCCCAGTAGGACAAGGGAATCACCCGGAGGAGCACTTTCCAGTACTCCCTCGAGTGTACCCAAAAAGGGTGGGTATTCTGAACTGCTGTTTGGTGCGTAAGCACAAACAACAGTCAGGATCCGTCCCCCCACCCGAAGGCGAAGGGAAGCTACCCTCTCGTCCACTGGGTTGAACTCAAACGTACAGGCTTTGAGCCGGGGGGCAACCAGAATTGCCACCCCAGCCCGTCGCCTCTCACTGCCGGCAACGCCAGAGTGGAAGAGGGTCCAGTCCATCTCGAGAGAACTGGTTCCAGAGCCCTTGCTGTGCGTCGAGGTGAGTCCGACTATATCCAGCCGGAACTTCTCTACCTCGCGCACTAGCTCAGGCTCCTTCCCCCCCAGTGAGGTGACGTTCCACGTCCCAAGAGCTAGCTTCTGTAGCCGAGGATCGGACCGCCAAGTGCCCTGCCTTCGGCTGCCGCCCAGCTCACAATGCACCCGACCTCTATGGCCCCTCCTATGAGTGGTGAGCCCATTGGAGGGATGACCCACGTTGCCTCTTCGGGCTGTGCCCGGCCGGGCCCCATGGGAACAGGCCCGACCACCAGGCGCTCGCCATCGTGCCCCAACTCCGGGCCTGGCTCCAGAGCGGGGCCCCGGTGACCCACGTCCGGGCGAGGGAAATCTGGGTTCATTTCGTTGTAATTCCATAGAAGTCTTTGAGCTGCTCTTTGTCTGATCACTCACCTAGGACCTGTTTGTCTTGGGAGACCCTACCAGGGGGCATGAAAACCCCCAGACAACATAGCTCCTAGGATCATTGGGACACGCAAACTCCTCTACCACGGTAAGGTAGCAGCTCATTATTATTATAATTTGAAACTCGATTTTGCATGTCAATATAAAGTTATATAAGCCTTGCTTGTTTAATATTCAATGCAAAACTTGTTTGGGTCCCTATTAAAAGGTTAATTGGTTCAACCTTGGCCCTCGGCTTTGTTCAGTTTTAAATTTTGGCCCACTCTGTATTTGAGTTTGACACCCCTGGTCTAAAGTGTCCGTTACAAAAAATTAACAAGTTTTATTTAACAAGGATATTTATCATTTTGGCCAGTGTAACATTATAAACGGTTTGACCAGTCACACTGTGTTTGAATATAGGAAAAGAAAACACTTTACTTAAATAATTAATACAATCTTTGGCGTACCACTAGTGCAGGGGTAGGGAACCTATGGCTCGCGAGCCAGATGTGGCTCTTTTGATGACTGCATCTGGCTCTCGGATAAATCCGAGCAGACACTGCTTAACACAATAAGTAATGAATAATTCCACTTGTAATCACAGTGTTAAAAATAATGTTAAAAATATAAAAATGCTCATGCATTTCATGCATTTGAATCCATCCATCCTTTTTCTACCGCACCTGTTCAAGGAGTTGCCTTAAGGGTAAGAAATAATTTATTTATTATTGGTTAGGGTAGGGCTAGCCCTTTTGGGGGTTCTTCAACAAGGCCCAGGTGGGCCGTTTACACACCTGTCGCTGATTTTGAGGCCGGTCCTGGCAACACCCCGCTTCGCTGCAGACCCGCAGGCCACGCCCCCTCCTAAGTTAGCTTCAGAATAACAACGTTATTACAAAGAATAAGAGACCTCCATCCATCCATCCATCCATCCATCATCTTCCGCTTATCCGAGGTCGGGTCGCGGGGGCAGCAGCCTAAGCAGGGAAGCCCAGACTTCCCTATCTCCAGCCACTTCGTCTAGCTCTTCCCGGGGGATCCCGAGGCGTTCCCAGGCCAACCGGGAGACATAGACTTTCCAACGTGTCCTGGGTCTTCCCCGTGGCCTCCTACCAGCTGGACGTGCCCTAAACACATCCCTAGGGAGGCGTTCGGGTGGCATCCTGACCAGATGCCCGAACCACCTCATCTGGCTCCTCTCGACGTGGAGGAGCAGCGGCTTTACGTTGAGCTCCTCCCGGATGGCAGAGCTTCTCACCCTATCTCTAAGGGAGAGACCCGCCACCCGGCGGAGGAAACTCATTTCGGCCGCTTGTACCCGTGATCTTATCCTTTCGGTCATGACCCAAAGCTCATGACCATAGGTGAGGATGGGAACGTAGATCGACCGGTAAATTGAGAGCTTTGCCTTCCGGCTCAGCTCCTTCTTCACCACAACGGATCGATACAACGTCCGCATTACTGAAGACGCCGCACCGATCCGCCTGTCGATCTCACGATCCACTCTTCCCCCACTCGTGAACAAGACTCCTAGGTACTTGAACTCCTCCACTTGGGGCAGGGTCTCCTCCCCAACCCGGAGATGGCACTCCACCCTTTTCCGGGCGAGAACCATGGACTCGGACTTGGAGGTGCTGATTCTCATTCCGGTCGCTTCACACTCGGCTGCGAACCGATCCAGTGAGAGCTGAAGATCCCGGCCAGATGAAGCCATCAGGACTACATCATCTGCAAAAAGCAGAGACCTAATCCCGTGGCCACCAAACCGGAACCCCTCAACGCCTTGACTGCGCCTAGAAATTCTGTCCATAAAAGTTATGAACAGAATCGGTGACAAAGGACAGCCTTGGCGGAGTCCAACCTTCACTGGAAACGTGTCCGACTTACTGCCAGCAATGCGGACCAAGCTCTGACACTGATCATACAGGGAGCGGACTGCCACAATAAGACATTCCGATACCCCATACTCTCTGAGCACTCCCCACAGGACTTCCCGAGGGACACGGTCGAATGCCTTCTCCAAGTCCACAAAGCACATGTAGACTGGTTGGGCAAACTCCCATGCACCCTCAAGAACCCTGCCGAGAGTATAGAGCTGGTCCACAGTTCCACGACCAGGACGAAAACCACACTGTTCCTCCTGAATCCGAGGTTCGACTATCCGGCGAAGCCTCCTCTCCAGTACACCTGAATAAACCTTACCGGGAAGGCTGAGGAGTGTGATCCCACGATAGTTAGAACACACCCTCCGGTCCCGCTTCTTAAAGAGAGGGACCACCACCCCGGTCTGCCAATCCAGAGGTACCGCCCCCGATGTCCACGCGATGCTGCAGAGTCTTGTCAACCAAGACAGCCCCACAGCATCCAGAGCCTTAAGGAACTCCGGGCGGATCTCATCCACCCCCGGGGCCTTGCCGCCGAGGAGCTTTTTAACTACCTCAGCGACCTCAGCCCCAGAAATAGGAGAGTCCACTACAGATTCCCCAGGCACCGCTTCCTCAAAGAAAGACGTGTTGGTGGGATTGAGGAGGTCTTCGAAGTATTCCCTCCACCGATCCACAACATCCGCAGTCGAAGTCAGCAGAACACCATCCGCACCATACACGGTGTTGATAGTGCACTGCTTCCCCTTCCTGAGGCGCCGTATGGTGGTCCAGAATCGCTTCGAAGCCGTCCGGAAGTCGTTTTCCATGGCTTCCCCGAACTCTTCCCATGTCCGAGTTTTTGCCTCCGCGACTGCTAAAGCTGCACACCGCTTGGCCCGTCGGTACCCGTCCACTGCCTCCGGAGTCCTATGAGCCAAAAGAACCCGATAGGACTCCTTCTTCAGCTTGACGGCATCCCTCACTGCTGGTGTCCACCAACGGGTTCTGGGATTACCGCCACGACAGGCACCAACAACCTTGCGGCCACAGCTCCAATCAGCCGCCTCGACAATAGAGGTTCGGAACATGGTCCACTCGGACTCAATGTCCCGCACCTCCCTCGTGACATGTTCAAAGTTCTCCCGGAGGTGTGAATTGAAACTCTCTCTGACAGGAGACTCTGCCAGACGTTCCCAGCAGACCCTCACAATGCGCTTGGGCCTGCCAGGTCTGTCCGGCATCCTCCCCCACCATCGCAGCCAACTCACCACCAGGTGGTGATCGGTAGAAAGCTCCGCCCCTCTCTTCACCCGAGTGTCCAAAACATAAGGCCGCAAATCCGATGACACAACTACAAAGTCGATCATGGAGCTGCGGCCTAGGGTGTCCTGGTGCCAAGTGCACATATGGACACCCTTATGTTTGAACATGGTGTTTGTTATCGACAAACTGTGACGAGCACAAAAGTCCAATAACAAAACACCACTCGGGTTTAGATCCGGGCGACCATTCTTCCCAATCACGCCTCTCCAGGTTTCACTGTCGTTGCCAACATGAGCGTTGAAGTCTCCCAGTAGGACAAGGGAATCACCCGGAGGAGCACTTTCCAGTACTCCCTCGAGTGTACCCAAAAAGGGTGGGTATTCTGAACTGCTGTTTGGTGCGTAAGCACAAACAACAGTCAGGACCCGTCCCCCCACCCGAAGGCGAAGGGAAGCTACCCTCTCGTCCACTGGGTTGAACTCAAACGTACAGGCTTTGAGCCGGGGTGCAACCAGAATTGCCACCCCAGCCCGTCGCCTCTCACTGCCGGCAACGCCAGAGTGGAAGAGGGTCCAGTCCCTCTCGAGAGAACTGGTTCCAGAGCCCTTGCTGTGCGTCGAGGTGAGTCCGACTATATCCAGCCGGAACTTCTCTACCTCGCGCACTAGCTCAGGCTCCTTCCCCCCCAGTGAGGTGACGTTCCACGTCCCAAGAGCTAGCTTCTGTAGCCGAGGATCGGACCGCCAAGTGCCCTGCCTTCGGCTGCCGCCCAGCTCACAATGCACCCGACCTCTATGGCCCCTCCTATGAGTGGTGAGCCCATTGGAGGGATGACCCACGTTGCCTCTTCGGGCTGTGCCCGGCCGGGCCCCATGGGAACAGGCCCGACCACCAGGCGCTCGCCATCGTGCCCCAACTCCGGGCCTGGCTCCAGAGCGGGGCCCCGGTGACCCACGTCCGGGCGAGGGAAATCTGGGTTCATTTCGTTGTAATTCCATAGAAGTCTTTGAGCTGCTCTTTGTCTGATCACTCACCTAGGACCTGTTTGTCTTGGGAGACCCTACCAGGGGGCATGAAAACCCCCAGACAACATAGCTCCTAGGATCATTGGGACACGCAAACTCCTCTACCACGGTAAGGTAGCAGCTCAGAGAGGAGCAATAAGAGACCTATTATACTCTAGAAATGTTGGTCTTACTTAAAAATGTACACTTTTAGTTGTGTTCAGTGTTAAAAATATATTATATGGCTCTTACGTTAATACATTTTAAAATAATTGGCTTCTTGGCTCTCTCAAGCAAAAAGGTTCCCGACCCCTGCACTAGTGGTACACGTACCACCGTTTGAGAATCCCTGTAATAGACAATAGGTCTCTTCCCTCACATATGATGGGCTACAGATGTATGATTTCTCAATTCACAGGGGAAATCTTTCTTAGGTGGTGGAAGTGTAGTCTCAAAATATTTGGCTTGGTCACCAAGGAGAGGTCAGATCAGTACTTTCTGGAATACTACCAAGGAGCTTGTAGCCAAACACTTTGAACTGAACTTTGTTCTGCTCACCAAGACATTTTATTCAACACAAAATCCTCAAAATATTCATAACAATGCCAATATTATATTTTTACGAGTTCCTCAAAAAGGTGGACACGGATGGTCGTAAAACACTTCATTAAAAGTATATGCTACAGATTTACTGCACGTCACTCCGCTGGTGAACTGCTCACTGTGGATTGTCAGTAGAGCACCTAATTGACTGTCCTGACTACTCTCCATTTCCCCACGTCTCTTTTTAGTAGGATGCAGGGGAAACACTATTGTAGAGCAGAGGTTGTGTTGACAGAGGGCCCAGACAGCACCAAGCACAAGGTCGACCTTTCACCTTTCACCCTCTCCCAACCTCCCCCAATCCGGGAAACACAGGAAGAAAAGCAAGGTCGCCCAGATGAGAGTGTCTGTCAACACGGAGAGGGAATTGAAAGTGGGCTCAGAAATGGGTAGGGGGGGAAAGAAAATCAGGAGAAAGAAAATTATAGCGGAGAGGCCGAGCAGCGGCCGTTGATATTTGCACGTTTGGATGCAAGAAAGCCAATTTAAAACAAATTCCTTTGAGAGTCATTACTATTTTATTTAACACTAATAGTCCCAATAAAGACAGACAGAGATTTATTTTAAATGTTTTACTCACCAACTGTGTTCATTTCGGATGTCCTCTGTGAGTTTAGTAGTAGGTGACCTTTGGTGACCTGATTCTCGCCAGATCCTTGTAGTTTCTGAGCTCCGCACAAGGATCTGGGATCGAGGGCAATGCAAACTCCTTCAAGATAAAAAAAATAATGAACCAATCAAGATGTGAAGTAGCTCCGAAGCGACTGTTTGATTCAAACAACAAAGGCAGCACACAGCGAGGAATCATGTGCTCACATCAATTTCAGACCAAGTTCTGGTCTTCGCTTTTTTCGTTGGCGACTTTGTGAAATATTTTTTTTGCTGTTCCCAATGAAGCCTTTAACCGATCGTCTACTGACATTGCTGCATTGTTTCAGTAAAAGATCTCTAACTTATTGTTATGCAATATGTCGGCTGTCGTGTTTTGGATTTCCCAGCGTCGCTCTTATCATTTTTCTTCCCCCAAACACGACGAGTTGAGTTTATACCAAAAAGTTCTATTTTGGTTTCATCTGACCACATGACATTCTCCCAATCCTCTGCTGTAGCATCCATGTACAGAAGAATACTGAGTTGCATCCCAAGAACACCATACCTTCTGTGAAGCATGGGGGTGGAAACATCATGCTTTGGGGCTGTTTTTCTGCTAAGGGGACAGGACGATTGATCCGTGTTAAGGAAAGAATGAATGGGGCCATGTATCGTGAGATTTTGAGTCAAAACCTCCTTCCATCAGTGAGAGCTTTGAATGGTTGACCAAATACTTATTTTCCACCATAAATTACAAATAAATTCTTTAAAATTCCTACAATGTGAATTCTTGGATTTTTTTCTACATATTCTGTCTCTCACAGTTGAAGTGTACCTATGATGAAAATTACAGACCTCTGTCATCATTTTAAGTGGAAGAACTTGAACAATCGGTGGCTAGCTAAATACTTTCTTGCCCCACTGTATTTTGTTGCTATTATTTGTTATGGAAAACAATGGCCCATTTTTGTATCTATTGTGTACGAGGGTCCACTGTGTCACTGTGACTTTGCAAGACACTTTTAAGGGATGGTTTGAGCAAAAAAAAATAAAAATTGGCTAATTGTCCTGCGTGTCGTCAGTCTCTATGTATTCCTCCCGGCTTCAGTATAAAAGATACAACAGGCGCCATGACCCCTCAACCCTTAGGAGTGACGTCTCAGGCAGGGGGTGGAGGGCAAAATGAAGGGTAGGTCACACTGCAACATGTGGTCGCCTCGTTTGGGCCAGCCAAACGTTTTTTCTCTAATTGGCCGTGCAATCTGCCCCAGCTGGGATGGATTAGATGTGGAGGATGCTTTGCTCGAGAGGGAAAGGGAAGATGGCATACAGCGGAGTGGGAGAAGGCCACTGTGGAAAGAGGCGGTAAATAATCCAGAGGATAGAAAACGAGGCACAAAGCTCACTGTCACAAAAAAAGGGTATTTTTGAGTAGTTTGAACTAATCTTTTAAAAGTGGGGCACATTTAAAGTGGCAGCCCGAATGCAGAATTTTATGAATAATTTCAGATTATCGAATTGACTGACTATAATTTAGGTGTTTACCGTTAATATTTGATGATACATTGTGTTTGCTAATAATAACAAACACTACATATGGAGCACACAAGCATTACACAGGTCTTTACTGTAGAACATTCTGGAAATGCAAAAATAAAAATAAACACCAAAAAAAGTAGAATGAGGTGAAATCTAAAAGTTGCAATGTTGACACAAAGCTGCCATGCAGGCTGTTTTCTTTTGTTTTTCTTTATTTTGCACTTATTGCCAATACTAAAGAAAATTTGTCATTTTTTTTATAATGAATTAATGACCTATTTTAGGCCCCAATTACTTCAAATATTTCACTTTATAATGTTTTATGTGGAAAATATTATGTGCATATACTGTGTGGTTGCCTGCATGTAAAAACTGTGTTTTCTTTGACAAAAGAGCATAAAACCAACAAAATAATAGTTCAAACGTAAAATCGACAGATATATCTGAAGTTGATCTCGTAACTTAAGTGTTGAAAGTGAAACAAATAATACAAAAAATTTATCACTTTATGAGTGGGGGACCTTTTGGATCCCAAAGATATTTAGTGGGATTCTATTTATTTTTTCACTGTGATTACTCAGAAATAATAATACATTTAATTCAATGGTGTCCTGCATTATTGATCTTTTTAGGGCTGCAATTACTTCAGATCAAACATTGCTTTCTGAATGTTTTGGGCAATGGGGGAAATACTGCATATTTCAGTTTTACTATAAAAAACAAAGTTGTCTTTCTTTTTTTTAACTGTTTATCAACCTTATGTTGATATAGAGATTCACTCTAAGCCAGTGGTGTCAAACTCAAATACAGATTGGGCCAAAATTTAAAACGGAACAAAGCCGCGGGCCGAGGTTGAACAAATTAACCCTTTAACAGGGACCCAAACAAGTTTTGCATTGAATATTGACCAAGCAAGGCTTATATAACTTTATAGTGACATGCAAAATCCAGTTTCAAATAATATTAATTAAAAAATATCAATGGCATATCAAATTAAATAAAAACACAAATTTAAGGCTTTTTTTCGGCGGCGGGTTTGAGTTGGGGCGGGGTTTGGTGGTTGCGGGGGTGTATATTGTAGCGTCCCGGAAGAGTTAGTGATGCAAGGGGGTCTGGGTATTTGTCCGGTTGTGTTTATGTTGTGTTACGGTGCGGATGTTCTCCCGAAATGTGTTTGTCATTATTGTTTGCTGTGGGTTCACAGTGTGGCGCATATTTGTAACAGTGTTAACCTTGTTTATGCGGCCACCCTCAGTGTGACCTATATGGCTGTTGACCAAGTATGCCTTGCATACACTTGTGTGTGTGTATGAGCCGCATATATTATGTGAGTGGGCTGGCACGCTGTTTTTATGGAAGAAAAGCGGACGTGCCGACATGTAGAGAACGCCAAAAGCAGTGCTTTCACGGCCTGCCCCCAATATTATTGTCCGGGTGGAAATCGGGAGAAATTCGGGAGGGGCACTGAACTTCGGGAGTCTCCCAGGAAAATTGGGAGGGTTGACGAGTATGAGTATTAGCGGTGAATGTGGTGTTACAGCGGCGGGCCAGCTCTAATGTTAATTTGATATTGCCTCAAGGGCCAAATGAAATTACACGGCGGGCCAGAGTTTGACACCCATGCTGTAAGCGTTACATAAAAAATGTAAATAATAATTTGACTTATTTTTAACATGTTAATGACAGAGACCCTCTATGGTCCCTGGGAGTCCTAAAGGTAAAAAAAAAAATGAATCCATATATTGTGTTATGGTTTGAAAACGAAAAATATCAAAACGGCCCCCGCATGTTTTAATTTTTCTGTGTGTGGCCCTCAGTGGAAAACGTTTGGACACCCCTGCTGTAGAACTATGAGCACACGCCCATAAGACGTGTGACGGATCAATTGGATAAACTACATACTGTAAATCCAATCAAAGCCATCAATTCACTAAATTAATGTGTGGAAGTCTTCTTCTTCCCCCTCGGGGTTCGTCGGACCAACGGGATCACAACACCTCAGGACGTGGATTTTACAAGAACGTTTTTTATTTTTGTTTTTGCCACCGTCAAAGTCCTTCTGCTTTTCAGCAGAGTCTGGCTTCTTCTGGTCGGTTCCTTGTTGCTTTTCAGCTGAGTCTTGTCTCTCCTGCTCCCACTAGCTCCTCTCACTCTATCTCTCCCCCCGGCGTTTACGGACGCTGCCCTTTTATACATTGCAAGAGGAGATTCAAATAATGCCCAGCTGGGCGACCCAGGCACCTGATAATATTTGCGGGGTTGATTCCGGCGCCCCCCACCTCGCTGCTTGCTCGCAGTCCACGCCTCCTCGCCGCCATCTTGGGCCAGGCTCCAGCGTGCCCTGCCTCGCTGTTGGACTCCCGGCCACGCCTCTCCACAGAATGA
This sequence comes from Nerophis ophidion, assembly GCF_033978795.1. NCBI lineage: Eukaryota > Metazoa > Chordata > Actinopteri > Syngnathiformes > Syngnathidae > Nerophis > Nerophis ophidion. The sequence continues at coordinate 37,518,686 of NC_084623.1, read as the reverse complement.
AACCGGTAGATCTGCTCGCCAACAGTGGGTAAGGGTGCAGTTACTATAATGTGACAGATAAATTAGATAAACAGTTAAATATAGTAACTCCGATAATCAATAAAAAAAAGAAACACTCCAATGAGGCTTGATTAACAATACTGTGCTTTCCTTGAGATTATTGTAAACAAACATAGCATTGATCATTTGAGACTTTTTCCCTATTTCCGAAAATCATTGGTCGCATGCAACATGCACCAAATGTTCTGCAAATATTCCTCTAGGAGGGAAACAATACCATCAAGCTTCAACACTTCATAACTTTATCAGCCACCTGAAACGCTAAAATTTCTACGACAGTGTTTTCAAAGCCTATGAAAATTAACAACCTACTCAGTGGCCTTGTGGTTAGAGTGTCCGCCCTGAGATCGGTAGGTTGTGAGTTCAAACCCCGGCCATTACTTCCCTGCTTGGCACTCAGCATCAAGGGTTGGAATTGGGGGTTAAATCACCAATAATTATTCCTGGGCGCGGCCACCGCTGCTGCTGACTACTCCCCTCACCTCCCAGGGGGTGATCAAGGGTGATGTGTCGAATGCAGGGAATAATTTTGCCACACCTAGTTTGTGTGTGACTATCATTGGTACTTTAACTTAAAGGCCCACTGAAACCCACTACTACCAACCACGAAGTCTGATAGTTTATATATCAATGATAAAATATTAACATTGCAACACATGCCAATACGGCCTTTTTAGTTTACAAAATTAAAATTTAAAATTTCCCGGGAGTTTCGTCTTCGAAACGTCGTGTAATGATGACGTGTACACAACACGTCCTGGGTTTTTAGGAAGTATGAGCGCTGCGCACACACACAGCTAAATGTCGTCTGCTTTAACGGCATAATTACAGAGTATTTTGGACATCTGTGCTGCTGAATCTTTTGCAATTTGTTCAATTAATATTGGAGAAGTCACAGTAGAAAGATGGAATTGGGACGCTTTAGCCTTTAGCCACACAAACACACGGTGATTCCTTGTTTAAAATTCTTGGAAGCTAAACTTTCCTCTGGATCAGAGCGCGGTCAAGCGGACATGGATCCCGACCAAATGTCAACCAGCAGGTTTCGGTGAGAAAATTGTGGTTAAAAAGTCAGTTCTTACCGGGGAAAAGCTGAACTTGTGCCGTCCATAGCTGCCGTCGACTCCCCTGAGACATTGCGCATCAAGACACCCGTGGAGACACCCTTCCGACTATCAGGTAATATTAAACTCACTAAAACACTAGCAACACAATAGAAAGATAAGGGATTTCCCAGAATTAATGTGACGGTACAACAGGAGAAGAAGACGGCAGAGGAACGATGACGTCGTTAGCTGTCAGCGTATTTAATGACAGTTTAGTGTGTGAGTGAGATGTGTATTTAACCAAAGAGATGTAGTGTGACGAAGTGTGAGACTTATCTGAGTATGGTTGCCAGAGGGTGTTGAGGATGCGTGTTGGGATCCAGGCGGAAGTCCAGCAAGGAGCAAGGCGGAATCGAACGTCGGGGAGCAGGCAGATGGTCAAGGGCAGGAGCTTGGTTTCGTGGTCGTTAGGCAGGCGTGAGGTCGATGTCCAGGAAGGCAAGGGAAAATCCACGGGAGGTCCAAGGTGACGAGACACACAACTCGACGACAAGGAAGGATGGCGGGAGGTGTACTGGGTACGTGAAGCTACGTTCTCGCGTCGGATCTCAGGCTGCGTCTGCTCTTGAAGGCAGCTCGCTCATCACAGGCAGGTGTGTAGTTTGGTGAGTGTTTGCAGGTGCGAGGAGGCACGCCCGCAGCGGAGAGAGAGCACATGTGGGAGTGGCCCGTGGTGTGCTTGTCCGGACGCCCAGCAGGAGGAGACATAGCAGGAAGAGAGGAAGCAGGAGTGTGACCCATAACAGCACCCCCCCTCTTACGCGAGACTCCCGGCGAGCTTCGGGGTGCCTCGGGGTGAGCTCTGTAAAAGTCCTTGATAAGGGAGGGGTCGGCGATGTAAGAGGCCGGTACCCAGGACCTATCTTCAGGGCCATAGCCCTCCCAGTCCACAAGGTAGACCCAACCCCTCCCCTGTCGCCGAACCTTGAGGATCTCCTTGACGGTCCAGACTTGGTCCCCATCCTCGAGGACTCTAGGAGGGGGAGGAGCGGGGGTGGGGGCGGACAGGGGACTGTTAACAACAGGTTTGACCTGGGAGACATGAAAGACAGGATGAGATCTCATGGAATGTGGAAGATCCAATTGTACAGCAGCAGGGTTGATCTTCGATTTGACCGTATAAGGTCCAACAAAACGTGGTGCAAGTTTCTGGGAGGAAATCGGGAGGTGGAGGTCCTTGGCCCGAAGCAGGACCTGCTGTCCGGGCTGGTAGTCGGGAGCCGGGATGCGCCGCCGGTTGGCATTGCGACACATCCTAACAGACGCCTTTAATAGGGAAGCACGGGCGGACCTCCACACTCTGCGGCATCGTCTCAGGTGTGCCTGGGTGGAAGGAGTTGCCACCTCGATCTCCTGGGAGGGAAACAAGGGAGGTTGAAATCCCAGCCAGCATTCAAATGGAGACATACCCGTAGCTGCGCAGGTCAAGGAGTTGAAAGAGTACTCCACCCATGGAATAAACTTACTCCAGGAGTTAGGCTGTTGCGCAGCCATACAGCGCAGCATGGTCTCCACCCCCTGGTTGGCCCTCTCTGCTTGACCATTGCTTTGGGGGTGGTAGCCGGAAGTCAGACTGACCGTGGCCCCAATGCTCTTGCAAAAATCCTGCCAGACCCGAGAAATGAATTGAGGGCCACGATCAGAGACTATGTCGGAGGGGATCCCGTGGATCCTGACCACATGCTGGACCAGCAGGTCTGTGGTTTCAGCAGAGGATGGAAGCTTGGGCAAAGGAATAAAGTGTGCTGCCTTGGAAAACCTGTCGACGATAGTGAGGATTGTGGTGTTACCTCTAGAAGTGGGAAGTCCCGTGATGAAATCAACAGCAATGTGGGACCAAGGTCGATTGGGGATGGGAAGAGGGTGTAAGAGGCCGGCAGGAGGGCTGTGGCTTGCCTTGTTACGGGCGCAGACGCTGCAGGCGGCGACAAACTCCCGGGTATCCGCCTCCATGGTAGGCCACCAAAAACGGCGTCGGATAAAGCCTAGTGACCTATGGACTCCGGGATGACAGGTAAACACACTAGAATGAGCCCAATCAAGTACCTTGGCCCTTAAAGGTTCTGGGACGAACAGCCTATTAGGGGGTCCGATTCCGGGACCAGGGTCAGAACGTAAGGCCGTCTTGACCAGGCCCTCGATCTCCCAAGTTACCATCCCGATGATGCGGTTAGGGGGAAGGATGGTCTCGGAAGTAGACTTAACGGTAGGCTCCTCTGAGAATATTCGAGAAAGAGCGTCCGCCTTGCCATTGCGTGAACCAGGTCTGTAGGTGAGAGTGTAATCGAATCGACAGAAAAATTGTGCCCAGCGAGCTTGCCTGTCATTCAGTCTTTTAGCGGATCGGATGTGAATGAGGTTGCGATGGTCGGTCAGGACCAGGAACGGATGCTTGGCCCCCTCCAGCCAGTGTCGCCATTCGACCAGCGCCTCGTGGACTGCCAACAGTTCTCGGTTCCCAGCATCGTAGTTTCTCTCAGCTGGAGAGAGACGTCTAGAAAAGAATGCACAAGGGTGCAACACATTACTCCCACTGGAACGCTGGGACAAGACTGCCCCAATCCCGGAGTCAGAAGCGTCCACTTCAACCGTGAACGGCACATCCGGGTCAGGGTGTACGAGAACGGGGGCGGAACTGAAGCTCCTCTTGAGGTTCTGGAACGCCACGTCTGCCTCCTTGTTCCACCTAAATGCAGTGATCGTAGATGTTAGTGCGTGGAGAGGTGCAGCTACCTTACTGAAGTTGAGGATGAATCGACGGTAAAATCCTGCAAAGCCTAGGAATCGCCTCAGTTCCGTACGGGTGTTTGGTTGAGGCCACTCCATAACCGCTTTGACCTTCTTGGGGTCGGCTCTGATGTTACCCTTCTCGATGATGTGGCCAAGGAAGTTTACAGAAGATGAATGGAATTCACATTTCTCTGCCTTGACGAACAAGCGGTTCTCGAGGAGGCGCTGTAGGACCTGTCGGACATGCTGCTGATGCTCCTGCATGTTGTGAGAGAAGACCAGAATATCATCCAGGTACACAACCACAAATTTGTCGAGCATGTCTCTTAAAACGTCGTTAACTAGAGCTTGAAAGACAGCTGGGGCGTTGGTCAGGCCAAAGGGCATGACCCGGTACTCGAAGTGGCCAAGGTGCGTGTTGAAGGCTGTCTTCCACTCATCCCCCTTCCTAATCCGGACAAGATGGTAAGCATTGCGGAGGTCAAGCTTGGTGAAGACAGTTGCAGGAGCAAGAGGTTCAAAGGAGGAGCTCATGAGTGGAAGGGGATACCGGTTCTTGACTGTGATGGCGTTGAGTCTTCGGTAGTCGATACAAGGGCGTAGGGAGCCATCCTTCTTGCCGACAAAGAAGAATCCGGCGGCTACCGGTGACTTGGAGGGAGTGATGATACCTGAAGAGAGTGAGTCCGTAATATAGTTGGACATAGCCTTCTTCTCAGGTATGGACAGGTTGTACAAGCGGCTAGAAGGAAGTACTGCGTCAGGTACGAGATCAATGGCACAGTCGTACGGTCTGTGCGGGGGTAGAGATAGTGCCTGGGCCTTATTGAATACAGCTGCAAGGTCATGGTAAACCGCAGGGACCCCAGACAGGTCAGATGGGGATGACTTAAGTTTGGGGCTCTCCGAGACAGGGGATGCTGCCTTGAGACAGTTAGCATGGCATGCCGTGCTCCAGGATAGGATCTTACCAGAGATCCAGGAAATATGGGGGTCATGCTGGCGAAGCCATGAACGGCCGAGGACAAGAGGAGCGATAGGGGCATTGAGGATTAACAAGCTAATCTGCTCCGTGTGGTTGCCGGACAGGGTTAGTGTGAGCAGTGCTGTACGGTGGGTGATGGGGCCCAGGGGATGCCCGTCCAGGGCCTGAGCTGGTAAAGGCTTGTCCAGAGGCAGAAGCTCAATCCCGGCCTGACAGGCAAAATTACGGTCCATAAAACTAACATCTGCTCCTGAGTCCACATACGCTCCCACCTTCAGTCCTCTTGATTCCCAAGACAATGTTGCGGGGAAAAGAATACCAGGGTCACAGTGGCTCCGGGTAAAGGTGGTGTGGCTCACAAGTACTCCCCTTACTTGTGAGCCTGGTCTTTTGGTCGTGTGGGGCAGGTCACGATCATGTGACCCGCACAACCACAGTAGAGGCAGAGGCGCTGACGGAACCTCCTTTCCCGTTCCTCCGTGGCCAGTCGAGTCCTGCCCAACTGCATGGGTTCCATCCCGCTGGTTGGTGCAGGGAGAAACCCAGACTGGTCCACCAAGTGGGCGCCTTCATCCCCACCTCTGGCCGCGCTAGGAGAGTAAGAAACGGTACGGTTCCCCCACACCGGCCTTCTGGTCCTCTCCTGGACTGAAAGTCTTCGTTCAGCCGCTCGTTCCTTGAGTCTCTTGTCCATCAGTAGGGCCAGCTGAATGAGGTCCTGGTAGGAGGCAGGTTGGTCCCGCAACAATCCGTCCTTGATCTCGTCGGAGAGGCCTCGACGGTAGGCGCTCAACAAGGCCTTGTTATCCCACCCGCTGTCTGCGGCCAGGGTGCGGAACTCAAGAGTGTAATCTGCCACAGAACGAGAACTTTGCTGAAGGGAGTGTAGACGTGAGGCGGCGTCTCCTCCATCGGAGGGATGGTCAAAAACTGCCCTAAACTCCGTGCGAAAAGCATCATAATTCATGCTGAGGCCAAGGTTGTGGTCCACAGCTGCTGTGGCCCACTGGAGAGCCCTTCCGGTCAATAAAGAAAAAATAAAGGCAATCTTGGCCCCGTCAGAGGTGTACCGGGAGGGCTGATGACGAAATACCATATCACACTGGACCAGGAAACCACGACATAACTCAAAATCCCCTTCGAAAGCCTTAGGGCTAGCGATCTTCGGCTCGCAGGAAGACGGGGGCTGTGTGGGGGCTGCCGCGGCGGGGGCGGCTAGTACGCGCTCCGGGGGAGCGGCAGAGCTTGGGGAGATCAAGTCCAGTCGAGCCAACATGCTAGCAAAAGCAGCATCCAGCTTATTCTCAAGAACACAAAAGCGCTCTTGGTGCTGCTGGAGTGCAGTGTGCATGGCTGCGACACTTGGTACCGGGGAGCCTCGGGAGGGGAGCGGGGTACGTGCCGCGTCTTTGCCGTCTGGTTCTGACATGGCGAGAACGTACTGTGACGGTACAACAGGAGAAGAAGACGGCAGAGGAACGATGACGTCGTTAGCTGTCAGCGTATTTAATGACAGTTTAGTGTGTGAGTGAGATGTGTATTTAACCAAAGAGATGTAGTGTGACGAAGTGTGAGACTTATCTGAGTATGGTTGCCAGAGGGTGTTGAGGATGCGTGTTGGGATCCAGGCGGAAGTCCAGCAAGGAGCAAGGCGGAATCGAACGTCGGGGAGCAGGCAGATGGTCAAGGGCAGGAGCTTGGTTTCGTGGTCGTTAGGCAGGCGTGAGGTCGATGTCCAGGAAGGCAAGGGAAAATCCACGGGAGGTCCAAGGTGACGAGACACACAACTCGACGACAAGGAAGGATGGCGGGAGGTGTACTGGGTACGTGAAGCTACGTTCTCGCGTCGGATCTCAGGCTGCGTCTGCTCTTGAAGGCAGCTCGCTCATCACAGGCAGGTGTGTAGTTTGGTGAGTGTTTGCAGGTGCGAGGAGGCACGCCCGCAGCGGAGAGAGAGCACATGTGGGAGTGGCCCGTGGTGTGCTTGTCCGGACGCCCAGCAGGAGGAGACATAGCAGGAAGAGAGGAAGCAGGAGTGTGACCCATAACAATTAACCTAGTAAATGTGTCTAAAAACATCAGAATCCGTCCCAATGCGATCGCGTTTTTTTTTTGTTTTTTTTCTAGTCCGTCGCTATCAATATCCTCAAACACGAATCTTTCATCCTCGCTCAAATTAATGGGCGAATTGTCGTTTTCTCGGTCCGAGTAGCAATTTTTGTTGGAGGCTCCCATTAAAAACAATGTGAATATGTGAGGAGCCATCAACATGTGACGTCGTCGTCTGCGACTTCCGGTAGAGGCAGGGCTTTTCTCTTAGCACCGACAGTTGCGAACTTTATCGTGGATGTTCTCTACTAAATCCTTTCAGCAAAAATATGGCAATATCGCGAAATAATCAAGTATGACACATAGAATGGACCTGCTATCCCCGTTTAAATAAGAAAATCTCATTGCAGTAGGCCTTTAACTTTAATTACCTGCTGCTAAGGAACCTGCCCCAAAGCCAATGAGAGGCCTGAATGTTGTTGCTGAATCATATTTATATAGCACGTTTTTCAAGTGACTCAAAGTGGTTTACATTGTGAAACCCAATATCTAAATTACATCTTTTTTTTTAAAACCGGAGTGGGTGGCACCTGGAGCTGGGGGGTAAAGTGTCTTGTCCAAGGACACAACGGCGGTGACTAAGATGGCGGAAGCGGGGATCGAACCTGTAACCCCGAAGTTGCTGGAAGTGCAAAATGTTTGTCAGGCATGACCTGACCATCTGTGATTTTATCGTGGAAATGATGGCCCTGTACGACCATGCTTGAAGATACAGTAATTGCAGGTAAAGTGTGTCATATGCATCTTTGTTTAAGTCTTTTTTTACCTCCAGGTGTGCACAAAATACAGTTAAATTAAGAAAAATAAGAAGATATAAATAAGTTATCAATATCATTATTGGGAAGTAAGAAGTTAAACAAATTTGATGAATTAGTCAAATTCCATCTCTGCTAACAAGGTTATTGAGTTATATTGGGAGCCTTCATTTTAAGGTCAAAAAGGCAGTAAAATAATTTTGCAAGCACATATATTCTATTTTGAAAATAAATTAGAATTGAATGAAAAATAAAATAGTTTGAGCGAATAAAATACATTTTGGGCTTCACGGGGGCAGAGGGGTTAGTGTGTCTGCCTCACAATACGAAGGTCCTGCAGTCCTGGGTTCAAACCCAGGCTTTCTGTGTGGAGTTTGCATCCCCTCCCTGTGAATGCGTGGGTTCCCTCCGGGTACTCCGGCTTCCTCCCACTTCCAAAGACATGCACCTGGGGATAGGTTGATTGGCAACACTAAATTGGCCCTAGTGTGTGAATGTGAGTGTGAATGTTGTCTGTCTATCTGTGTTGGCCCTGCGATGCGGTGGCGACTTGTCCAGGGTGTACAACGCCTTACGCCCGATTGTAGCTGAGATAGGCACCAGCGCCCCCCGCAACCTCAAAGGTAAAGACCGGTAGAAAATGGATGGATATATGTATGAAATACTTAACTTTCAGTGAATTCTAGCTATATATATTTATTTTACTATATATATATATAAATAAAATAGTTACATTTCAGACGGCACCTATCAAATACACAGTAATTAAAACACAGTTGTTCTACTAACTGTACTGTGCTTGCTGGGTACTAAAAAAACAACAACACTTACCTTTCACTATTTGAGTAACGTCACTTCCGAGTTTCCAGAAGATGGCGCCAGTATGTGCTTTGCCCTGCCGTCTCTCGCTGTCAGCTCTGTTTGTTTTTGTGTTGTTTGCGTTTATTTTCGTCTCCGTCAGCTCCCTGCTCGTGGCTTTTCTCCCCCGCCACCTGCAGGCTCTGTGTCGGGCCCGTCCTGGATTAGCTGCGCCCTTGGACGTGCTGTCCCCCGCCAGGATCGGTTTTGTGAACGCAAGATCTTTGACAAACAAAACGTTTATCCTGAAGGATTTCTTCACTTCCCGCGGGCGGCGGACTTGACTTCCTCTGTGTGACGGAAACATGGCTGAGAGCCGGTGAGTCCGCCCCTCTTAATGAACTTCTGCCTCCGGAGTGTTCCTACTTTAATTCTCCGCGGTCGTCCGGTCGAAAAGGAGGAGGATTAGCAGTCGTTTTTAAAAATGACTTTAAATGCCGTCAGGTCCCCCTGTAATCCTCCTTTTCAAGCTTTGAACTGTGCATGTTTGAGCTGGAGGGGGCGTGGCCTCCAGCTCAAGCTGAATTTTGGGAGATTTTTGGGAGAAAAATTATTCCAGGAGGTTTTCGGGAGAGGCGCTGAATTTTGGGAGTCTCCTGGAAAATCCAGGAGGGTTGGCAAGTATGAATTGGACACCAAACAGCCAATCACAGCATGCATTTGTCCAGTGTTCTGATTAGTTGCCTTTTTTTCACAAACACTGTTCCCTAAACTCAAAAAAACGCAACGAAAAACACTTAAAATGCAAGATTCAGAGGATGAGAGAGGGAGGGAATTATGACGTGAGGGGTCTGCCTGCGCAGGGAGCAGTAATTATTGCACGTTGTTATGAATAATAGACGGATTAATTAAAGGGGCTGTTTGCAACTTGCCCGCAGTTACATTTTTCAAACCAAAAAATCTACAACTGGCGAGCGTATGTTACCATTAGTGGTTTAACAGAACATATTTGTTTTAAAATAGTCTATATTTTAATTTACATAATAAAATAAAAACATCTGGCCTGAAAAAAAAACAACTGGTGTTTGCCTCGTCAACACGTACGAGCAGTAAACTGTGCACGCATACAAAAGCAGTCAGAGGGAAGCAACAAAAAATGTGCAGTCATGTTGTTGTTATGATAGCATATATGCAATGACAGCTGACGCTAACTATCCAAATTGCTATCATTAGCGAACGACACAGACAGCGAATGCGGGTGCACCTGTTCCGTACGTACGTCCCAAGTCATTAAGTCCGAGAAACTGTAAGAATGCGGGATATAGAGTTTGAAATATTAAAAAGTTAGCGCCCTCAAGACATTTGCGAAAATGTTTAAGCACAAAATACATTTATATTTGCTCAAACAATTTATTTTTCATTTAAATTGTATTTATTTTCAAAATTGGATGTACGTGCTTGCAAAATATTTTTTGGAGCTCAAAATTTGCCTTTGCAACCTCAAAAAATAAGTCCATAAGCGATGACAGTCTAGCTTAACGGACTACCTCCATCCTATCTTGCTGATTATATTGTACCATTTGTCCCAGCATTAAATCTGCGTTTAAAGAACTATGGCTTATTAGTGATTCCCAGAGCCCAAAAAAAGTCTGCGAGCTATAGAGCATTTTCTTTTCATTCTCCAGTACTCTGGAATGCCCTACCAGTAACAGAGATGCTACCTCAGTAGAAGCATTTAAGTCCCATCTTAAAATTAATTTGTATACTCTAGTCTTTAAATAGACCCCTCTTTTAGACCAGGTGATCTGCCGTCTCTTTTTTTGCTCTGCCCCCCTCTCCTGCGTACAGAGGTTATTAGGTGACCACAGAAAAGACTTTAGTTCTTCAAAGTCGGGACCTGGGTTGGACCACTTATCTGTGAATCAAATGAGTGGGGTGGGTTCCTATATCTGCGGTCCCCTCCAAGGTTTCTCATTGTATCCCATTGGAATGAATTTTTTCTTGCCCTAATGTGGGATCTGAGCAGAGGGTGTTTTTGTGGCTTGTGCAGCCCTTTGAGACACTTGTGATTAAGGGCTATACAAACACTCTTTGATTGATTGATTGATTGATTGACAGCGCAACACCGGGATATCTACAAAACTACAGAGGAGAGAAGGTGAGCGCCATTTTGACTTTGAATGTTTGGCTCGGCTTCCCGCAGCAGTTTGGTGCGTTCAGTAAAACTCTGTAAATATGGACTTTCAGGCTTTTGTTGATTTTGATTGACTATTAATATTACTATAAACATTACTGGAACATTCATAGCTAAAGGAATAGGGGATGTACTGATCACTGTCAATCGGTATCGCTCGTGTTTCATGTAAAATGATGTGATCGCCATTTTCAAATAATACCGATCATAAACGGCAATCCCTTCTTGTTGATACTGACACTGTATTCAAAAAGGCTAGCAGATAATTATGTATCTCCATACACCGTGTGTAACCGCTCCCTTAAGGTAATAATAATCACCTCCATTATGGCAAAAAAACTGTATTTCTTGGTATTTTAAGTCAACCAATCAAGCAAAGATTAGTTATATAGCCCTTAATCCCAAGTGTCTCAAAGGGCTTTACAAACTCATAATGACATCGCCTGATTTAAGCCCACGTCCAGGTAGAGAAAAACTTAAAAGACAAACGTAGACAGAAACGTGTTGCAGCTGAAAGTAGGCAGCTAGTGACATAAATAACAAGTAGAAGTAGAAGAGGCAATTCCTGAAGGAATTGCGTGTGAATGCTCCAATGCTGAAGTTGAAGTGAAATGCTGACAGAATTTTAGTATGCATGTAAAAAATAGTTTGAATGTTGGAATGGTTTGAATGTTGAAGAGCTGATGCTGTACTGAACTGTTAATGGACTGTAGGATGAATGTAGAAATGGTTTGAATGTTGAAATTGTTTAAACGCTGAAATGGTTTGAATGTTGAAGACTTTGAATTCCCAGGAAAACCGGAATTTGGTTTGGAACTTGGAGAAGTGTTAGTTTGAATGTCCAGGATGAGTGGAATGGGTTAATGTTGGAATTGTTTGAATAGGTTGAAAAATGTAGGAATTGTGCAACTTGGAAAAATGTCCCATTCATTTTAATGGTAACTTTCTGGAAATTTGGGAATTTTAGGAAAAGCATGATTTTTTGAAAATGATTAGGAACGTGGATGTCCTTAATGAGCTGAATTGGTTGGTACTTGAATTGTTTAAATCGGGCAAGAAATGTTGAAGTAGGAAATGGTATTAGAGTATTTGAGGAAAATCTGGATTTTTTTTATACTTGGAAAAAGGCTAGTTTGAATTTCCAGAATGGTAGAAATTGTTTAAGGTGGAATGGTTTGAAGAATGTGAAAATTGTGGAAGTTTGAAGAATGGCCAATTCATTTCAATGGGGATTTCCCAAAAAATTGGCAATTTCGGGAAAAGCAGGAATTATTTTGAAAATGGCAAAAAACTTGATTGGTCTGAATGAGTTGAAATGGTTGGTGTTGAAATTTTTACAAATAGGTCGAGAAATGTTGAAGTTGTAACATGTTTCATTGTGGAATTGTATTATGAATTCCTAGAATTTAGGGAAAATCTGGAATTTTTTTAGTTCAAAAAAACTATTTCATTTTTTTGTCCTGATTAAGAGGAAGTTTTTGACAGTAGAACGGTTGAAATGTGTTGAACAATGTGTAAGGCTTGGTCGCCAGAAAAAAAGGGTGGAAATAAGTCTCTGGAAAACCAGTAATTCCGGAAAATCCCGGAATTTTGTTGAACTTGGAAAATAGGAAGTTTGAATTTCCTGAATGGTGGAATAAGTTGAAGGTGGAATGAGTTGAATAGGTTCAAAAATGTGGAAATGGTGGAAGTTTGAAAAATGGCCAATTCATTTTGAATGGGAAAAATGTCCAGGAAAAGCTGGAATTCTGGGAAATCTGGGAATTTTTTTAATTGTTCAAGGGAAAACCCGCGATTCCCGAATAAGCTGAATGGTTTGAAACGGGTGAAAAATGTAAACGGCGGAACGCTCCAAAATCTGGAGATGAAGAAGAAGAATGAGAATAGGGTAGAAAACCATGTGTTATTGCTTCCAAGCATTCACACAATAATACAAGTCTCGAGAGAAAATGTTATAAGAACTGTTATCACAGTCAGTACACGATACATAAGAGGAAGATCGAGCTATAAATTGGTGGTGTCTATACCAAGTGTATTTGATTGATAGTAGAGCAAGTAGGTTGATTTTACTATTTTCTTAATTTTTGTGTTGTTGTCCCTGCAAATTTAGGGAATGCAGTACTTCCCTGGACACAGCAGGACTTTGAGGGCAAAAACCAAATGATTGAGTGTACATAGTAGTGCTTTTGTTTAGTTGTTGTGCACTATTGACTTTGTTTTGCTCAAACAATTTGACGCGTAAAATAAAATAACGTTTAAAATGTTGTGCTGATATTACACCGTCAATTGAAACAATTACAGTTGATGCATGTGATGACAATGTTCTAAATTATAATTCAGACCTAGGCAAATTAAGGCCCGGGGGCCACATTCAGCCCGTTGAGCTTTTCAATCTGGCCCGCCGGACATTTCCAAATAATTTATTTTAGATCTTTAAGATGGAAAGTGTAGCTGCCATTATGATGTGCAGTGATGTTTTCTAATGACTGTAAGTCTTCAACTCTACAAAGTATTCAAATGGTTGGAATCTGCGCTCTTGGATGATATGCTAGTTACTATTGTAATCTAATTAGTTTCCATGGTCATCTGATTAGTTACTATGGCAATCTACATCACGGCAGCTCAGACGAGGCACCAAGCAGTGTGGGCGGCAAGCGTTTCCACAGGCGTGGAAGGAGATTTTATCAACAAAGTTCTAAAGCTTAGTGATATATCAAATTGTAGGTGGGTTTATATTGTAGCATTCGTGTTTATATTTCATTGTTTGTTGCATTTTTGTTGCGTTTCACTTGATTGTAAAATATGTCGATCGAAAGGGGGTGTGACCTTCATATTTTTTTCAATATTCCGTGTTTTATCGTTCATATAAAAATTGAAAATTCCCCTACGTTTTTTAAAGTGGTCTGTCATAAGGTTTTTAGCATTTAATCAGACATTATTGTGAGGTTTTGTATTAGTGTTCCTAAAAAATAGATATACCGACCCCCAGACACATTTTTCTCAAAATGTGGCCCCCGAGTCAAAATAATGGCCCAAGCCTGTTCGAAATAAATACAAAAATAATACATGCAAGTGATCGGTATGATCGAAATCCAGTTTTTAAAAGAGACACATGTTTTTGAAAAGCATATTGCATCTCATCTAGGTATTTGTCCACTCCCGTTATTGACTCGCTGGTGGAGTGTGCATGCGTTACATTCCCAGCTGTTTGCTCATATCCATTTGACAGTGCATTGTGTATGTCTGAGGGATTCTTCCTCCCCTTGCGGAATGCATCATTTCCTGTATGTATATGGAAATACTTTGTCTAGCGTGCTAATCCAACTTTGATGTGGTTGTTTGGTTGTGCAGCTTGTGTCGAATCTGAACTTTGAAGGGGGGGTAGAGTGTGTGTACAACTGCTAAGAAGCTCTCAATTACCCCAGTCTGATTAAAGAAGTGCTCAAGCTCGGAGAGAGGCAGACATGACAGAGGATGTAGGATGTCGGGTGTTGGAAAGAGATTTATTACAGCTAATCACATTTTTTGCATGTCGTATTTGATTTTTTTTTATACATTTTTTGTCTGGTATCATGTTATCCTCAGTCCTCTTTCAGCAGCTGAAATACTTGTGACAGGATAATAAGATGTTAATTTTTTTGCTGTTTTACAACCCCCCAAAAAATTATCACATGTATTTTTGTGGCAGCTTGTTTTTGTTTTAATTTTTAATCAGGGTTTCTATTCAAATTGCATAGTTGTGTTTTTAATATCTACAATTGAAGTGACGTAGACAGATAAAAACAAGTGCATTTTACTGATGGCATTGTGAATCCACAGAGATTGTGACGTTTGCTGAGCATAGCGATGCCGGATTTGTTCTTCCGTGAATGCGTTCGGGCAAGAACACAGCAAATGGTAAGACATAAAGATTTATGTAACTCAAAAACAGGCTAGGAACAAAAACACTGGTGCTAGGCAGAAAAGGCAAACAAAAGGCGCTAGCATGAGAGCTAGGGAAACAAACAGAAACACTAACACTCGGCACAAAGGCACAAAAAGGGAAAACAAAAACAACTAGCATGAGAGCTAGGGATAAACAAAGCGTAGTGCGAAAGCTAGCGAGGAGATACATAGAAAGCAGTCGACACGTGTTGCATGAAAGCAAATTAGGATCCGAGAGTGAATGAACAGAAAGGGCTGGCTTCAATAAGGCAGTAATCAGCAAAAACAGGTGTGCGTCAAAAGCAAGGGGCAGGTGAAAACTAATGAGCAACCATGGTGAAAGAAGAAACACAGAAAATAAGGAAGTCAAACAACAGAACGTGATATAAAAGGGAACAAAGCCACACTATGGTATGATCCGGGCATTGGATCCTAACAGAGATACCGTGAAGAGATCCGGAAGCCCATTGTTGTGCCATTCACCTGAGACCATCGCCTCATGTTTGCAATATGACAATGCACGGCCCCACGTTGTGAGCATCTGCACACAATTCCTGGAAGCTGAAAACATCCCAGTTCTTGCATGGCCAGCATACTCAGCGGACATGTCACCCATTGAACATGTTTGGGATGCTGTGGATCAGCGTATACGATAACGTGTTCCAGTTCCTGCCAATATCCAGCAACTTTGCACAGCCATTTAAGAGGACTGGACTAACATTCCAATGCGAAGGAGCTGCGTTGCACTGCATGAGGCAAAATGGTGTTCCCACCATACAGTATACTGACTGCTTTTCTGACACCACCAGTCCCCCAAAACAGCAAAACTGCACATTTCAGCGTGGCCTTTTATTGTGGGCAACCTAAGGCGCACCTGTGCAATAATCATGCTGTTTAATCAGCATCTTAATATGCCACACCTGTGAGGTGGGATGGATTATCTTCGCAAAGAAAACATGCTCACTAACACAGATTTGTGACTAATATTTGAGAGGACTAGGTTTTTTTAAGTATATAGTAAACGTTTTAGGTCTTTGAGTTCAAGTCATGAAAAATGTGAGCAGAAACAAGTGTTTTGTTTATATGTTTGTCCAGTATAGTTCTAATGTTTGTTCATAATTATTACAGGAACTGCCTGTTTTGTTCATGTCTACTTAAAAAATAAACACAAGCACATTGTTCTAACCTGTCAAATGATACATTTATTGTTTTACCCCCCTTGCATGGATTCCATCTGCATCGAATCACATCAAATTGTATCACATCAAATTGCAAGCATTTGTTATGTTTAAAATATATTGTTAGTAAATCGCGTCATTAACCCATGTAACTATATTCATATCGGATCGACATTTAAGTTCAAGATGTAAACACCTGCTGATTTGAGTACGTGTTGCCCTGGTTTATCGACAAATTGGGAAGATGATGGCAGCTGTTAAAGCTACCCAGTATCTGCTCGTCATAATTGATGGGATAGGCAGGGCTCTAAGCACTCAGACTGTGGCAATTTCTGAACTAAATCACAACGTGGATAACATCTCGGAGAAGCTTTATGCTGTGCAAAGAAAACATTTGATCAATTAGAGGGCCGGGAACAGACACTTAAAGTAGACAAGCAAAAGATTGTATCTACTCGCCCTAGCCCAAACATCGTAATCTGTATTTCGCAATTTAAAATACAGCATCTTGTATTCAACCAAGGCGTGTACTCAGTAACGCACCAGTGCTGCCTGAGACGCAGCGTTGACATAAGGCCCTCAGATGGTGTTGGTCAACAGGTGAGTTTCCTCATCACTAAACAGAGGCAGGTGTGTCAATCAGCACTCCACCCGAGCTGCGACAAAGCAGGGGAACCGGACAGAAGGTGGAAAAACAGGAGAAAGGAGCGACACTGAAACTAACACACAACACTGCGGAGAAAATATGCAAAGCCAAAACCGTCATAAAGGAACATTAGACTATATGGTACTCTTGAGTATTAGAAAGAACGTATAGCAATGTAAGAACCAAAAACCGTGATGTGATCCAAACTGTGGATTTTATAAACCTTTCCAACCCTAATTTTTACTGTATGTTGTAGCAATATGTTTGTGTTACTTTGTATCAACCAGTACTATCTATCTATCAATCCATCTATTAAAGCAAAATCTGTCTTCAGTTTCCAGAAAAACAACAAAACAAAACAAAGCCTCTCACAGTTCTGTGTCACACCTGGTGATGTACATAATTTTACTAAGCTGATTATAAAAAGCATATGAAATTGTTCAGTAAGCCCTTTTATGGCATCTTTGACTGTCTGTTAGCATGTATTTGTTTAACTTCCATCAATCCATCCATCCATCCATCCATCCATTTCCTACCGCCTGTCCCTTTCAGGGTCACGGGGGGTGCTGGAGCCTATCTCAGCTTCATTCGGGCGGAAGGCATGGTACACCCTGGACAAGTTGCCACCTCATCGCAGGGCCAACAGAGATAAACAGACAACATTCACACTCACATTCACACACTAGGGTCAATTTAGTGTTGACAATCAATCAATCAATCAATCAAAGTTAATTTATGTAGCCCTAAATCACAAGTGTCTCAAAGGGGTGCACAAGCCACAACGACATCCTGGGCTCAAGGTAAGAAAAAACTCAACCCAATGGGATGACAATGAGAAAACTTGGAGGGAACCGCGGATGTGGAGACCCCCGGGCGACCGGTGCAATGGACGTTGAGTGGGTCTAGCATAATATTGTGAGAGTCCACTTCCTAGTGAATCTAACATAATAGTTTGAGAGTCCAGTCCCTAGTGAATCTAACATAATAGTGTGAGAGTCCAGTCCCTGGTGAATCTAACATAATAGTGTGAGAGACCAGTCAATAGTGGATCTAACATAATAGTGTGAGAGACCAGTCCATAGTGGATCTAACATAATAGTGTGGGAGACCAGTCCATAGTGGATCTAACATAATACTGTGAGAGTCTGATCCCTTGTGAATCTAACATAATAGTGTGAGAGACCAGTCCATAGTGGATCTAACATAATAGTGTGAGAGTCTGATCCCTAGTGAATCTAACATAATAGTGTGAGAGACCAGTCCATAGTGGCTCTAACATAATATTGTGAGAGTCCAGTCCATAGTAGATCTAACATAATAGTGTGAGAACCAAGTCCATAGTGGATCTAACATAATGGTGTGAGAGTCCAGTCCATAGTGGATCTAACATAATTGTGTGAGAGTCCAGTCCCTAGTGAATCTAACATAATAGTGTGAGAACCAAGTCCATAGTGGATCTAACATAATAGTGTGAGAGACCACTCCATAGTAGATCTAACATAATAGTGTGAGAGTCCAGTCCATAGTGGATCTAACATAATAGTGTGAGAGTCCAGTCCATAATGGATCTAACATAATTGTATGAGAGTCCAGTCCCTAGTGAATCTAACATAATAGTGTGAGAGTCCAGTCCATAGTGGATCTAACATAATATTGTGAGAGTCCAGTCCCTAGTAAATCTAACATAGTAGTGTGAGAGCCAAGTTCATGGTGGATCTAACATAATAGTGTGAGAGCCAAGTCCATAATGGATCTAACATAATTGTATGAGAGTCCAGTCCCTAGTGAATCTAACATAATAGTGTGAGAGACCAGTCCATAGTGGATCTAACATAATCATTTGAGAGCCAAGTCCATAGTGGATCTAACATAATAGTGTGTGAGCCAAGTCCATAGTGGATCTAACATAATTATGTGAGAGTCCAGTCCATAGTGGATCTAACATAATTGTGTGAGAGCCAAGTCCATAGTGGATCTAACATAATAGTGTGAGAATCCAGTCCCTGGTGAATCCAACATAATAGTGTGAGAGACCAGTCCATAGTGGATCTAACATAATTGTGTGAGAGTCTAGTCCATAGTGGATCTAACATAATAGTGTGAGAGTCCAGTCCCTAGTGAATCTAACATAATAGTGTGAGAGACCAGTCCATAATGGATCTAACATAATTGTATGAGAGTCCAGTCCCTAGTGATTCTAACATAATAGTGTGAGAGTCCAGTCCCTAGTGAATCTAACATAATAGTGTGAGAGACCAGTCCCTAGTGAATCTAACATAATAGTGTGAGAGACCAGTCTATAGTGGATCTAACATAATAGTGTGAGAGACCAGTCCACAGTGGATCTAACATAATAGTGTGAGAGCCAAGTCCATAGTGGATCTAACATAATAGTGTGAGAGTCCAGTCCATAGTGGATCTAACATAATAGTGTGAGAGTCCAGTCCATAGTGGATCTAACATAATATTGTGAGAGTCCAGTCCATAGTGGATCTAACATAATAGTGTGAGAGCCAAGTCCATAGTGGATCTAACATAATAGTGTGAGAGTCCAGTCCATAGTGGATCTAACATAATAGTGTGAGAGCCAAGTCCATAGTGGATCTAACATAATTGTGTGAGAGTCCAGTCCATAGTGCATCTAACATAATAGTGTGAGAGCCAAGTCCCTAGTGAATCTAACATAATAGTATGAGAGCCAAGTCCATAGTGGATCTAACATAATAGTGTGAGAGTCCAATCCATAGTAGATCTAACATAATAGTGTGAGAGTCCAGTCAGTAGTGGATCTAACATAATAGGGTGAGAGCCAAGTCCATAGTGGATCTAGTATAATAGTGTGAGAGTCCAGTCCCTAGTGAATCTAACATAATAGTGTGAGAGACCAGTCCATAGTGGACCTAACATAATTGTGTGAGAGTCCAGTCCATAGTGGATCTAACATAATAGTGTGAGAGTCCAGTCCATAGTGGATATAACATAATAGTGTGAGAGTCCAGTCCATTGTGGATCTAACATAATAGTGTGAGAGACCAATCCATAGTCGATCTAACATAATACTGTGAGAGCCAAGTCCATAGTGGATCTAACATAATAGTATGAGAGACCAGTCCATAGTGGATCTAACATAATACTGTGAGAGCCAAGTCCATAGTGGATCTAACATAATAGTGTGAGAGTCCAGTCCCTAGTGAATCTAACATAATAGTGTGAGAGACCAGTCCATAGTGGATCTAACATAATAGTGTTAGAGTCCAGTCCCTGGTGAATCTAACATAATAGTGTGAGAGACCAGTCCATAGTGGATCTAACATAATACTGTGAGAGCCAAGTCCATAGTGGATCTAACATAATAGTGTGAGAGTCCAGTCCCTAGTGGATCTAACATAATACTGTGAGAGCCAAGTCCATAGTGGATCTAACATAATAGTGTGAGAGACCAGTCCATAGATGATCTAACATAATACTGTGAGAGCCAAGTCCATAGTGGATCTAACATAATAGTGTGAGAGTCCAGTCCCTAGTGAATCTAACATAATAGTGTGAGAGTCCAGTCCATAGTGGATCTAACATAATAGTGTGAGAGTCCAGTCCCTAGTGAATCTAACATAATAGTGTGAGAGTCCAGTCCCTAGTGGATCTAACATAATACTGCGAGAGCCAAGTCCATAGTGGATCTAACATAATCGTGTGAGAGTCCAGTCCATAGTGAATCTAACATAATAGTGTGAGAGACCAGTCCATAGTGGATCTAACATAATACTGCGAGAGCCAAGTCCATAGTGGATCTAACATAATCGTGTGAGAGTCCGGTCCCTAGTGAATCTAACATAATAGTGTGAGTGACCAGTCCATAGTGGATCTAACATAATAGTGTGAGAGCCAAGTCCATAGTGGATCTAACATAATAGTGTGAGAGACCAGTCCATAGTGGATCTAACATAATAGTGTGAGAGTCCAGTCCATAGTGGGGCTAGCAGGAGATCATCTTGAGTGGAGACTGGTCAGCAGCGCGGAGACGTCCCCAACTGATGCACAGATGAGTGATCCACCCTTGGTCCTGACTTTGGACAAGAAACGGCAGATCAACTGGTCAACTTATCCCCAGGTGCATGTCTTTGGAGGTAGGAAGAAGCTGGAGTACCCGGAGGGAACCCACGCAGTCACGGGGATAACAGGCAAACTCAACACAGAAAGACCCAGAGCCTGAGATCGAACTGAGGACCTTTGTATTGTGAGGTGCATACACTAACCCCTGTCCCACCGTGCTGCCCTTGTTAAACTTCCATTTAGCATTTAGGTTAAATAAGAATATGATAGTTTCCTGATTTTTATCCCATTCGTATTCAAACTTCATCCCTGGCCTCAAACTTCTACTAAACTTTCAACACTTAATCTGGGAAATTTCTTTCAAAACTTGTAGGATAATCCATAGATCTCTGAGGGGTGTTCTTAAGAACGTGCTCCCCCGCATCACTTTACCTCAACTCCAGTCTTCTCTCTGCTGGCATCGAATGTTTTGACCCAATGCAGAAGTCGTCATTGACATAGTTTCCTTAATCTTCCTTGAACGTCAGAGCCCGGCAGGATTTTCTTTGAGGATAAACGTATCGGATGGAGAGGTTCTGAGGCCCTGACAACAAAGAAAATATTTCATTTGAGATTTGATTACCCCAGACCACTTATAAAATAAAATAAACAAGAATCCCGCCGTGAAACTATCCAAATAAAGTGAAGAGAGCGTCAATATTATGAGAACACATGAAGTGAGAATCTCAGTGCTCTATGTATATTTTAAGGACTCCACTAAAACGTTGGAGGTTGACTAACTATGATTAGGATGAGACCTTTCAAAGTTCACCAACAATCCTATTAACCGCTCTTAAGGCCCTGTGGTCAAGTTCAGGTGTTAGCTATTAGGCGCCAGTGATGATGTTGGGTCATGCATGGTGCAAACTCAATTCATGCTTTCTTAAACCTTGGCTGGCATCTAACCATCTTCCTTCACAGTGTGGCGCTTTTTTTATAGAGCCCAACACACTAAGAAAAATTCAGTTATATATGAGAAGATAAAAAACTACATAAAGATAAGCAAAATTCAATCAATGCTATCCAAACAACAATTGCAGTGATCTAAAACAGTGGTTCTCAAATGGGGGTACGCGTACCCGTGGGGGTACTTGAAGGTATGCCAAGGGGTACGTGAGATTTTTTTTTAATATTTTAAAAATAGCAACAATTCAAAAATCCTTTATAAATATATTTATTGAATAATACTTCAACAAAATATGAATGTAACTTCATAAACTGTGAAAATAAATGCAACAATGTAACATTCCGTGTTGACAGCTAGATTTTTTGTGAACATGTTCCATAAATGTTGATGTTAATTTTTTTTTTTTTTGTGAAGAAATGTTTAGAATTAAGTTCATGCCCAAAGAGGGCACATTAAGTTGATGATTACTTCTATGTGTAGACATCTTTATTTATAATTGAATCACTTGTTTGTTTTTCAACAAGTTTTTTGTTATTTTTATACCTTTTTTTTCTAAATAGTTCAAGAAAGACCACTACAAATGAGCAATATTTTGCACTGTTATACAATTTAATGAATCAGAAACTGATGACATAGTGCTGTATTTTACTTCTGTATCACTTTTTTCAACCAAAAATGCTTTGCTCTGATTAGGGGGTACTTGAATTGAAAACATGTTTTCAGGGGGTACATCACTGAAAAAAGGTTGAGAACCACTGATCTAAAACATTTCAACTACTTCAACCTTTTTTTAATCACAAAAGTCAGACGAAACCCAATCATATACATTTTTCTCCCATGAAAAATAAATTACAGTGCAACCTCAATTTATAAAACTCTCATTGTACAAACTTTTCGATTTACGTACTCACAGACCAACTAAAAATATGTTTTGGTGCACAAAATGAGTCTCAGTGTGTAAACCAGGGGTGTCAAACTCATTTTAGCTCAGGGGCCGGATGGAGGAAAATCTATTCCCATGTGGGCCGTAATGGTAAAATAATGCCATGATAACTCCAGGTTGTTTTCTTTGTTTTACTTAGGCCAAAAATAGAACAAGCACATTAAGGAAACGTACAAATCACAACTAATCCTCTGGACAAAACACTTCAAGTTTGTTGACAATTCCGAAGAAATTGGTGCAGCTTCAAAAACACAATGAGCTTAGACTTTGTCTGGGTGTATCTACAAAGCCAGGATTCAACTTCAAGTCACTCAGAACAAAAAAACACAAAATGTAAAGTCTTCTTGTTATCAAATACCTCCTTTTGTCATGTCAATCCAGTGCTAACTCAACAAACCTTAAAAAACATAGGTAAAAACAATTTAAAAGGATTATGTTCTCTTTTTGGGGGGGTTTGACAGAGACATTTTGGGGCCAACAATGGTGCCAAATGACGATGTTGTTATGATCCGCTGCCCAGATCATATTATGATTTAGATTTTCAAGTCTTTTTGTGTTTTCTGTTGGTTTTGAACACCTTCGGTTCCTGTTTGTGCACCTCTCAGTTGGTTTCCATAGTTACTCATTATTTTCACCTGCCGCCTGTTCCGGACGTGCACCTGTTTTGTGATTACTGTCAATATTTAAGCCTACCTTCTTCAGTCAGTCAGTCTTGCGTCCTAATTTTTTTTCATACAACAATTAACGACTTCTGTTAACCTGCTCGCTACCTGCTAACTTCAACGCTAGGCCCTTTTGTTTTGTAGCTCCCATGCTAGCTCTTTTAGTTTTGTCAAAGAGTGATTTATTTCTTAATAAATCATTTTTCCTACCAAAACGCTGTGTCAGAAGCCCGTCTGCATCCCTGGGAGAACGAAATCCGCACCACGATGCGACCAGGTCGTTACAGATGTGTTCGAAGCCGAAGACATAAAACGGCAGGTTTTAAGTTTCAAGAGGGTCGAGGAGGAGGAGCTACAGTCACCCTTTAATGTGTACCTTTTGCTTTGCCCTGGTATAAATCGTTTGCTTGCCAAACACAATTTCTATTGTGACATTCAATGGACACATTTAGAACAACAGTTTCTTTTGTAAAAACAAAACAAACAAAACACAGCTTTTTGTTATACTTGACAAACTCATCACTCGGGCTGGAAAAAAACTGGGATCACCCTTGGTGTAAACGTTTAAACTGACATTTTTCACATCCATTGTTGGCGGGCTGATTGATATCTTTGGTGCTCATTCAGTCAGTACAGTAGTGTTGTTGTTTGCTGCTGTGCTATTTACGTGTTGTGTGCATTTTGTATCTGCACAGCAACCACATAAGTTTCCTTATTGTGGGGTAAATGAAGTCAATCATACTCTATCCCATGGGTGTCAAACTCTGGCCCCCGTGCAATTTCATTTGGCCCATGAGGCAATAAAAAAAATGACATTAGAGATGGCCCGCCGGTACTATACAGTGGCAGAGCCGCTGTAACACTGCATTCGCCGCTAATACTCATACTTGCCAACCCTTCCGATTTTCCAACCATTCTCCCGAATTTCTCCAGATTTCCACCCAGACAACAATATTGGAGGGGTGCCTAAAAGGCACTCCCTTTAGCGTTGTCTACAATATGTTGTCACGCCCGCTTTTCCTCCATACAAACAGCGTGCCGGCCAAGTCACATAATATATGCGACTTATACACACACTTAAGTGAATGCCACGCATACTTGCTCAACAACCATACAGGTCAGACTGAGGGTGGCTGTGTAAACAACTTTAACACTGTTACAGATATGCGACACACTGTGAACCCACACCAAACAAGAATGACAAACATATTTCGGGAGAACATCTGCACCGTAACACAACATAACAAATACCCAGAACCCCTTGCAGCACTAACTATTCTGGGACGCTACAATATAAACCCCCCGCTACCACCAAACCCCGCCCCCCACCCATCTCATTATTTTATTTGAAATTTATTAGCCTGTGAAAAAATGTAATGTTGATATTTACCTCAGAAGGCTGCAAATAGAGGCATTAAATGTTTTATTTAAATTGTATTTTTTTTACCATTGATGTTTTTTTGTTTGTTTTTTGAAAGTTGATTTTGCACTATTAAGTTATATAAGTATTGCTTGTTCTATATTCATTGTTAAAACAAATCAGTGTAGCAAACTGAGCAATAATTAACAACTTATTCATGCACTTTCTTTTGCTACTTCAAGGGTTGAATGGCTGATTCATTCACTATAGTTATTTTATTTTCAAATTTATTATTAGCCTGTGGAAAAAGTTTATTTTGATATTCACCTCAGAAGGCTGCAAATAGAAAAGAGGCACTCAATTTTTATGTACATTTTATTTGATATGCCATTGATATTTATAATTATTATTATTATTATTTTAAACTGGGTTTTGCATGTCACTATAAAGTTATATAAGCCTTGCTTGTTTAATATTCAATGCAAAACTTGTTTGGGTCCCTATTAAAAGGTTAATTTGTTCACCCTTGGCCCGCGGCTTTGTTCAGTTTAAAATTTCGGCCCACTCTGTATTTGAGTTTGACACCCCTGCTCTATCCTACCATACAGTAGTTATTGTTTTAACTTTATTAAATAAACATTTAATCCATCACCTCCCTATTATGTTTGTTTAACATACAGTACTGTATAGCACTGTATATTGTGTTAAAGGTGTACACACTTTTTCATGGAATATGCACTTTTTTGAGGACGTTACCACATTATTATTGTTGGCGTTTTATTTGTGAGCACTTTGCTTAAATATACAAACTTTTCTATTAACAAACCTTGTTCAAGAACCAATTGGTAAATTGTGTAATCCAATTGTCTTTCCTTCCTTTTTCTTTCAAAGTGCTGGCACTTGCAATTTTATTTGGCTGCATTGACAACAATCAGACAGAAAGACTGAGCTACCAAAACGTGGTAATGACACACTGGCAAACGTACTATTTTGATTGCACGTTAACTGAGATGCTATCCAACATTTCGGAAATATATAAAAGAAAAGTTTGACTGCATTTACGTTTTCTTATAAAAAGTGACAACTAAAACACGCTCCTAAGAACTAACTACTTCATAGAAAGTGCAACTTTTAACAATGGGCTGATATCTCTAATTTCCTTAAAGTATTTCTTACTTTCTGATCTCAAATTAGCAAGTATGAGCAAGTATAATTATTTATTGTAACGTGTGTTTTGCATATGAACTGAATCATTTATGTCCTAAAATAGGCGCTAAGATATATTAGATGTATTGTAAGTGGCAACATGTCCAGGGTGCACGCAACCTTTCGCCCGTGTGCAGCTGGGATAGGCTGCAGTACCCCCACTACCCTGAAAGGGTCAAGGGGTAAAAAATGGATGGATGGATGAAAGTAGGGCAGTGATATGGTATGCATTCTCCATCTAGTACAGGGGTCGGAAACCTTTTTGGCTGAGAGAGCCATGAAAGCCAAATATTTTAAAATGTATTTCTGTGAGAGTTATATAATATTTTTTTAACACTGTATACAACTAAATTCGTGCATTTTTAAGTAAGACCAACATTTTAGAGTATAATAGGTCTCTTATTCTTTTTAATAACATTATTATTCTGAAACTAATCAATAATAAATAAAATACTTCTTAATGCGACTTCTTGAACTGGTGGGGTAGAAAACGGATGAATGGATTAAAATGCATGAGAATGTTTTATATTTTCAACGTTGTTTTTAACACGTACCATGAATTTATTTACGTGGTCCCCGACTTAAAAAAGTTGAAAACCTTATTGGGGTGTTACCATTTAGTGGTCTATTGTACGGAATATGTACTGTACTGTGCAATCTACTAACAAAAGTTTCAATCAATCAATCAATCAAAACTGTGATTACCAGCGGAATTATTAATGACTTATTGTGTTAAGCAATGTCAGCTAAGGTTTATCTGAGAGCCAGATGCAGCCACATCTGGCTTGAGAGCCATAGGTTCCCTACCCCTGATCTAATACAACACCAAATTTTACCTTGAATAAAGCTCAGTGTTTTATTTTCCTATGTTTAAACACGGTGTTACTGTTCAATCTGTGTAATGTTACACCGGCCAAAATTATTAACTATATTTCTTGCATAAAACATCTACCTTGTTTTTAATAAATACTTGGGCCTACTACGCTACTGTATTTTAATGCTGGTCATTATGGTGGTAGTTGGCGATTTAAGTGTTTTTTGAAGTTGTACTTGGTGAAACGTGTTTGGGAACCACCGTTGTAGGCTCCTAAATTCCCATGCAGCAAGTGCTCAAAGCTCAAATAATGTTCACTAGTACAGCATGTGTATAGATGAACTCGTGGTAGTTTCATAGCCCAGCAATACTCACGTACTATATTCATTTATGTGGAATAGGGAAAAAAAAACATATTCGATAGGTAATCGCCACATGATGACCTCGCTGCAAACTTCAGGGCACTAATGGAGTTGCAGCCGCTAGAGTTGCCCTGAATGTCTTCCACCCACCGGTACGATGCATGTATTGGGGGTGCAAAACACCACTGTGATGCAGATGGA
The DNA here is from genome assembly GCF_033978795.1 of Nerophis ophidion. Taxonomy (NCBI): domain Eukaryota; kingdom Metazoa; phylum Chordata; class Actinopteri; order Syngnathiformes; family Syngnathidae; genus Nerophis; species Nerophis ophidion. The sequence goes on along the minus strand of NC_084623.1, from coordinate 37,491,657 downwards.
ATCTAATGTACGCAAAAGCTGCAAGTCCTTAGAAAGTTATCTTCTTTATTTCTTATTGTTTTGCTTTGTATGCCATCAGTTCACATACACCATATTGCCAAAAGTATTTGGCCACCTGCTGTGACTCACATATGAACATGAAGTGCCATACTATTCCTAACCCATAGGGTTCAATATGATTTTGCAGCTATTACAGCTTCAACTCTTCAAGGAAGGCTGTCCACAAGGTTGCGAAGTGTGTTTATAGGCATTTTCAACCATTCTTCCAAAAGCGCATTGGTGACGTCTCAAACTGATGTTGGTCGAGAAGGCCTGGCTCTTAGTCTCCGTTGTAATTCATCCCAAAGGTGTTCTATCACGTTCAGGTCAGGACTCTGTGCAGGCCAGTCAAGTTCATCCACACCAGACTCTGTCATCCATGTATTTATGGACCTTGCTTTGTGCACTGGTGCACAGTCATGTAGGAAGAGGAAGCGGCCCGCTCCAAACTGTTCCCACTGTTACAACTTGGAAATCAGAGGACCCAGATGCAGAGAGGAAGTTTCCAAAAATAACAGCTTTTATTTTGAAATAACTTTTTAACCTTTGGTAAAAAAGTATTTCACAAAACTATATACAACGTACGGAAAATAAATCAGAGGATAAACACTTAACTCAAAAAAATCACTCCAAAAAATAAGGAGGATTACTACTTTAAGAAAATAACCTAACAAAAATAGAATATCAAGAAGAATTAACAAAAAGCGCTCCAACAGGAGGAAAAATAAACTCTAATATATACAATATCTATGAATAAACAAAAAATCACTCAATCAATGAGGAAATAAAACGAAATTTGGAATAACAAAAAACTCACCAATTAGGTCGACAAAGGAAAACTAAGGACGCTCAAAGGAGGAAAAAAGTCAACTCAAAATTTCAGCAAAAAATAACTGCTATGATCAAAAATTAGGGAGCACAAGAAAAAAACAGGAGCAAGGCAAAGAGGGAATCAAGGACATGGACGTGGACATGAACATAGACGCTAGAATCCACGATAGACGAGATGATCTGGTAAAGGACAAACGGAGAAGTGAGCTTAAATAGGATGTGGGAGTGATGGGGAACAGGTGGAAACAATCAGGAATCAAGGATGACGTCAGACTGGTGACACAAGAGGAAGGACCCGTGATCCGAAATAAGAGGGTAGCTTTTCAAAATAAAATACATAGATCACAAGACAGAAAAAAAAACAAGACTTCCCTCACCGCGGTGTGACACCCACAAGGTTAGGAGCAGGGAGATGTCCAAAATGTTTTGCTATCCTGGAAAATTCAGAGTTCCTTTCACTGGAACTAAGAGGCTGAGCCCAACTCTTGAAAAACAACCCACACCATAATTCCTCCTCCACCAAATGTCCCATTTGGTCCAATACAGTCTGAAATGTATCGTGTTCCTGGCAATATTTAGGAGCGAGGAAATTTGTTGCACAGGTGGCATCCTATGACAGTTCCACGCTGGAAATCACTGAGCTCCTAAAAGTGGCCCATTCTTTCACAAATGTTTGTAGAAACAGTCTTCATGCCTAGCTGCTTGATTTTATACACCTGTGTATAAAAGGTGTATAAATCAGTCCTAATTACTGATGAAAATCAGTAATTAGGACAAGTGATTCTCATCATTTGGTAATAGGTGGCCAAATACTTTTGGCAATAAAGTGTACCTCTACTTCTCAAAGTAATCCACAAGTTATTTAAATCCCGTTTTGCACATGAAGACGCTGCACTTAACCCCGCTCTCCACGTCTTTTTCTGATAAGATATGGTAACCACATGTTTCATGCTAAAATAATTGTCTTACAAATATTTTTTCTTTTTATATTGATGTGAAACACATTTTAGATTTCAAGAGGTGCACCAACATGGTCTCATGTCGACACCTCATTCAAAACATATGTCACAACTCAAACGTCAGCTCCTGCTTTTTGGTGCACCTTAGATCAGGGATCACCAACCTTTTTGAAACCAAGAGCTACTTTTTGGGTACTGATTAATGTGAAGGGCTACCAGTTTGATACACACTTAAATAAATTGCCAGAAATAGCCAATTTGCTCAATTTACCTTTGATAAATAAATCTATACATATAAAAAAAATGGGTATTTCTGTCCGTCATTCCGTCGTATATTTTTTTTCCTTTTACTGAAGGTTTTTTGTAGAGAATAAAAGATTAAAAAAACACTTAATTGAACGGTTTAAAGAGGAGAAAACACACAAAAAATAAAAATTTAATTTTGAAACATAGTTTATCTTCAATTTCGACTCTTTAAAATTCAAAATTCAACCGAAAAAATGAACAAAAAAACTAGTTAATTCGATTTTTTTTTTTGAAAAAAAAAGAGAATTTATGGGACATCATTAGTATTTTTTTTCCTGATTAAGATTAATTTTAGAATTTTGATGACATGTTTTAAATAGGTTAAAATCCAATCTGCACTTTGTTAGAATATATAACAAATTGGACCAAGCTATATTTCTAACAGAGACAAAACATAATTTCTTCTAGATTTTCCAGAACAAACATTTTAAAAGAAATTCAAAAGACTTTGAAATAAGATTTAAATTTGATTCTACAGATTTTCTAGATTTGCCAGAATAAATTTTTTTGAATTTTAATCATGAGTTTGAAAAAATATTTCGAAAAAACAGAAGCTAAAATGAAAAATTAAATTAAAATGTATTTATTATTCTTTACAATAAAATAAAAAAATAAAAAAACGTGAACATGGATTTAAATTGTCATGAAAGAAGAGGAAGGATTTTAAAAGGTAAAAAGTTATATGTGTTTGAAAATCAATTTTAAGGTTGTATTTTTTCTCTAAAATTGTTTTTTCTGAAAGTTATAAGAAGCAAATTAAAAAAATAAATGAATCTATTCAAACAAGTGAAGACCATGTCTTTAAAATATTTTCTTGGATTTTCAAATTCTATTTGAGTTTTGTCTCTCTTAGAATTAAAATTGTCGAGCAAAGCGAGACAAGCTTGCTAGTAAATAAATACAATTTAAAAAATAGAGTCAGCTCACTAGTAAGTGCTGCTATTTGAGCTATTTTTAGAACAGGCCAGCGGGCTACTCATTCGGTCCTTACGGGCTACCTGGTGCCCGCGGGCACCGCGTTGGTGACCCCTGCCTTAGATGGTACTGAAACTATATTTTTCCCTAAGAAATGTGTTATACCTTTTTAATAACAAAGGGGCTGTAAGTGGATGATGATAGAATGCCACCACACTGGTGTTCCATCCCATAAATATTCAATGACATGCCATATATATATATTTTTTTTACTATTTTACAAACCTGAGTCAAAAATTATTATGGGCCAGGCTAATAATCAATATAATCAAATATTAACCTCAGCCTGCAGCTGGGAAGAGTGCCCACCCTCTGGAAGACGTGATGCATCGTTCCAGTTCCCAAAAAGAACTGCCCCAGTGAGCTGAACGACTACAGACCAGTGGCGCTCACCTCTCATCTAATGAAGACATTGGAGCGGCTATTTCTCAGCCTCCTCAGACCACAGGTGCAACATGCCCAGGACAGCCTGCAGTTTGCGTACCAGGCAGGCGCTGGTGTGGAGGATGCTATCCTTTACCTGCTGCATCGAGCCCACTCACACCTGGATAAGGGAAATGGCACTGTGAGGATCCTGGACTTCTCGAGTGCCTTTAATACCATCCAGCCCCGCCTCCTTCAGGACAAGCTCTACAAAATGCGAGTGGACCCCTGCCTGGTTGCCTGGATTTCAAACTACCTCACCGACAGGCCACAGTACTTCAGACTGAAAGACATCACGTCTGACACTGTGATCAGCAGCACCCGGAGCACCGCAGGGAATGGTGCTGGCCCCTCTTCTCTTCACCCTGTACACCGCTGACTTCTGCTACAACTCAGAGATGTGTCACATCCAGAAGTACGCGGATGACACAGCCATCGTCGGGTGCATCAGGGACTGCAGAGAGGAGGAGTTTCGGAATCTGGTGAGGGACTTTGTTGTCTGGTGCCACACGAACCTCTTGCAGCTCAATCCATCAAAGACCAAGGAGCTGGTCATTGACTTTGGGAGGTCGAGTCCACGGTCACAACCTATTGTGATCGAGGGAGTTGAGGTACAGACCGTGGACTCATTCAAGTACCTCGGGGTTTGGGTGGACAATAACCTGGACTGGACTGTTAACACGGACCACCAGTACAAGAAAGTACAGAGCAGGCTGTACTTCCTCAGGAAACTGCACTCCTTCAACATTTATAAAAAACTCCTGTGGATGTACTACCAATCTGTGGTTGCCAGTGTTCTGTTCTACATGGTAGTGTGCTGGGGGGGCAGTACATCTAAGAAGGACAGCTCCAGACTTGAGAAACTGATCAGGCGGGCCGGTTCTACAAACGGAATGAAACTTGACTCACTGGTGACGGTGGCAGAAAAGATAACTATTGACAAATTAGTGAGCATCCTGGATGATGCCAGTCACCCTCTGCATAGCGTTATCAGCAGCCAGAGAAGCCTGTTCAGTGCTAGACTGCTTCATCCCAAGTGCAGGACTAATAGACTCAAAAACTCCTTTGTCCCACACGCCATTAGACTGTACAACTCCTCTCTGGGGCGGGGGCGGGGGGTACTAGGATGACAGGGGATGCAAAACAATAACAGTGCAATACGTTTTCATAACATGGTCACTACTGCCTACTTTGTCTTGTTATATTCTTATTTTACTGTTATATTTGTATTCCCATTGTTGCTTTTTATTTTTTTATTCTTATTGTAATATTTCTCTATTTTGTTTCCATTTAAACCCCCATTATTTACTTTTAAATTGTATTTAAATTGATCTCAACTCTGTACACTGCTGCTGGAATATTAATTTTCCTGAAGGAACTCTCCTGATGGAATCAATAAAGTACTATCTATCTATCTATCTATCTATCTATCTATCTATCTATCTATCTATATATCTATCTATCTATCTATCTATATATCTATCTATCTATCTATCTATCTATCTATCTATCTATCTATCTATCTATCTATCTATCTATCTATCTGTTCATCTATCTGTTCATCTATCTATCTATCTATCAATCTATCTATCTATCTATCTATCTATCTATCTATCTGTCTATCTATCTATCTATCTATCTATCTATCTATCTATCTATCTATCTAATACTGTAAATGCCTAAACATGAACAAAAGCTTTTTGACAAAAGAATTATTGAGAGCCATCCACTATATGACCTATATCAAAAAGTGTACTTTTGCAAGATAATATTGCTCAACTTTGAAGAATGCTGGGCTGTATTATATACGTTTATTATTGTGTTAGTAGTTTGTAGTCATACCAATACTAAGAGATGATTGATTTTTCACAATGTCCGAAACAAAGTCAATTTCCCTTCCACCTCGGTCAGTGATATGTGGATGTTATTATGTGCAAATCAATACAGAAAACTCGGCTTGATGATTGTCTCTGATCAATCAGAGAACCAAAAAATGCTGACGTTAATGCGCCAGCTAGCAGGCTCTGTGAACCGAATCTGAAATCTGATTGGTTAAAGAAACAGCCTCATTGCTATTACAGTTTAAGTCCGTGTTTTTCCACTTTTTGTGAGCCAAGGCAAAATTATTGCGTTGAAAAAATCCAGAGGCACACCACCAACAGAATTTATTGAAAACATTAAACTCAGTTGACAGTAAAAAGTCGTTGTCACAATTGTTGGATATGACTTTAAACCATAACCAACCATGCATCACTATAGCTCTTGTCTCAATGTAGGTGTACTGTCACGACCTGTCACATCTCGCTGTGACTTATTTTGAGTTTTGAGGTGCTTTGCTTTGTGTAGTGTTTTAGTTCTTGTTTTGCGCTTCTATTTTGGTGGCTTTTCCTGTTTTGTTGGTATTTTCCTATAACAGTTTCATGTCTTCCTTAGACCGCTATTACCCGCATCTACTTTGTTTTCAGCAATCAAGAATATTTCAGTTGTTTTTATCCTTCTTTGTGGGGACATTGTTGAGTGTCATGTCATGTTCGGATGTACTTTGTGGAAGCCGCCTTCGCGCGACAGTAAGTCTTTGCTGTCGTCCAGCATTCTGTTTTTGTTTGTCCCAAGGTCACCAGCCTTGGCGTCACTATAGATAGCGATTTTAAACTTGACAAACAAGTCAATGGCGTTTTAAAATCGTGGTTTTATCATCTTCGTCTTTTAGCAAAGGTAAAACCGTTTTTATCTTTTAACCTTTTTGAACAAGTCGTGCATGCTTTTATTTCAAGTCGCCTGGACTACTGCAATGCACTTTATGCTGGCATTAGCCAAAAAGCTCTCTCCCGGTTGCAGTTAGTCCAGAACGCTGCAGCACGACTTTTAACAGGGGCCAAGAAACGCCAGCATACAACCCCAATCCTTGAAAGTTTGCACTGGCTCCCTGTTCATTTTAGAATTGATTTTAAAACCTTGCTCTTTGTTTTTAAACCTTTACACGGACTGGCACCTCAGTATATCTCGGACCTCATCCAAACTCACAATCCTGCGCGCACTCTGAGGTCCGAGAACCAGCTCCTGCTCGTGGTGCCCAAGACCAGACTTAAAACTAAGGGAGACAGGGCGTTTTCAGTGGTCGGCCCTAAGCTCTGGAACACTCTGTCCCTCCATATTCGAACTGCTCCCACAGTGTAGTGTTTTAAGTCTCGTCTTAAGAACCAATTTTATTCTCTGGCTATTAACAATACGTGAGTTGTGTGGTCCTCTGTTGCCCTCTGTGTTTTAAAGTTTTGATTTGTATTTACTGTTTTAATTGGTTTTACCCTTTGAAATAGTTTTTAATCATATATATTTTATATTGTTTTTATATTGGTTTTGTTTTTTGTTTTTATTCAGTCATTGGTGGAGCTCAGGATAATATTTGAATGTTGTTTTTAATATTGTTGTGCAGCACTTTGGAAACATTTTGTTGTTTAAATGTGCTATATGAATAAAGTGGATTGGATTGGATTGTTTACTTTGTAGCCAGTTCAGTTCTTGTTTCGTTCTGCATAGCCTTCCCAAAGCTTCAATACCTTTTCTTAGGGGCACTCACCTTTTGTTTATTTTTGGTTTGAACATGAGATACTTTTTTACCTGTACACTGCTTTTGCTGTTTTCGACATCTACAAAGCAATTAGCTACCGGCTGCCACCTACTGATATGGAAGAGTATTACATGGTTACTCAGCACCGACACTCAACAACAACACATCATTTGCAGACTATAAGTACTGATTTGCAAAAAATATCTTTAACCGGCTTCCTCCCACTTCCAAAGACATGCACCTGGGGATAGGTTGATTGGCAACACTAAATTGGCCCTAGTGTGTGAATGTGAGTGTGAATGTTGTCTGTCTATCTGTGTTGGCCCTGCGATGAGGTGGCGACTTGTCCAGTGTGTACCCCGCCTTCCGCCCGATTGTAGCTGAGATAGGCGCCAGCGCCCCCTGCGACCCCAAAAGGGAATAAGCGGTAAAAAATGGATGGGATGGATCTTTAACCCAAATAGGTAAATGATAAATGGGTTGTACTTGTATAGCGCTTTTCTACCTTCAAGGTACTCAAAGCGCTTTGACACTACTTCCACATTTACCCATTCACACACACATTCACACACTGATAGAGGGAGGTGCCATGCAAGGCGCTAACCAGCACCCATCAAGAGCAAGGGTGAAGTGTCTTGCTCAGGACACAACGTACGTGACGAGATTGGTACTAGGTGGGGATTGAACCAGCGTCCCTCGGGTTGCGCACAGCCACTCTTCCACTGCGCCACGCCGTCCCTAGATAAAATTGATAACTAGATAAACTAGATGAAACTAGATAATCTCCCACGGCACACCAGACTGTATCTCACGACACACTAGTGTGCCACGGCACAGTGGTTGAAAAACACTGTTTTAAGTGACTTTTGCCTGCATTTCTGATTTGTCCTGCCACATCATGTTACGTGGCCCGCAAAAACCTGGAAATGTGAGTCAAGAAGGAATTTTGTAATTTTTACTAAATGGGTTTCAATTTTGATGGAATAATATTGTACTGAATGCAATGTTAATTCTTCTTATGATGTTGATGCAAATAGCATGTTTTTGTCATTGAATACATGTGTTTTAAGTTAATTATACACATTTAGAATTTTTTATATCTGCTTGTTGTCATAAATTCAGATATTAAATCATTTTGTTGATCTGTTGGTTGGCATACATCCATCCATTTTCTACTACTTGTCCCTTTTGGGGACGCAGGGGGTCGCTGAAGCCAATCTCAGCTGCATTCGGGCGGAAGCCGGGGTACACCCTGGACAAGTTGCCACCTCATCGCAAGGCCAATACAGATAGACAGACAACATTCACATTCACATTCACACACTAGGGACAATTTAGTGTTGCCAATCAACCTATCCCCAGGTGCATGTCTTTGGAGGTGGGAGGAAGCTGGAGTACCCGGAGGGAACCCACGCAGTCACAGGGAAAACATGCAAACTCCACACAGAAAGATCTCGAGCACGGGATTGAACCCAGGACTACTCAGGACCTTCGTATTGAGTCCACCGTGCTGGCCGGTCGGCATACAATATGACAATAATACAATGAACAGGCCAATTTAGTAAACACATTGTGTAGTGTTTATGCATTTATTATGGTGTCACAGCTACAAGTGGCCCATTGAGGGCAGACGTAACTGCAATGGGGCCCATGATGAAAATGAGTTTGACACCCCTGCGTCTTGGCAGATTACATTGATATAGCAGCACATAGAAGCTGAAATCTGGATGAAAAATCTAGAATACATTTATTAGAATCAGTGCAGCCAAAAGACACATAATTGACTGCTCGGATGAAATTAATGCTGCTTGATGAAACAAGTTAAGTTGTCCATGTAGGTCAGTTCTTACTTTTAAGTGTTTTGGTCCTTCGCTGGCCCTCATCTACCACCATTTAAAAATTGATGAATGGACAATTCCAGTTAACAAAATGTCCTGTAAGACTACAGTACTTGTTAAAAGTCACAATAAAAAACATGAAGTAATCTTCATTTACAGATCACTTTCTGTTATTAAAATAAAACCCTTCAGTGCTAAGAAATAAATCCCGTATTTTCCAAAACAAAGGGCACACCGGATTATAAGGCGCACTGCCGATGAATGGTCTATTTTTGATCTTTTTTTACATAAAAGGCGCACAGGATTATAGGGCACATTAAAAGAGTCATTTTATTATAAAAAAATGTTTAAATGGAAAACACTTCCTTGTGGTCTACATAAGATGTAATGGTGGTTCTTTGGTCAAAATGTTGCATGGATTATCTTTTAGAGATCATCTTCAAGCCGCTTTCTGACAGTCACTTCAGAATGTGTCATATTTACGTGGCTCACCTTCAGCAGCGTCCTCTCCCCGTCATCTTTGTTGTAGCGGTGTAGCGTGCAAGGATGGGAGTGGAAGACGTGTCAGAATATGGAGCTAACTGTTTTAATGACATTTAGACTTTACTTAAATCAGTAACAGAGCAGGATCTCCTCATCTGCCGGAAATGTGTACCATGAAAAAACGTCCGACCGGAACTCTCTAATAGCTAAACTTCCTTGTAATGTAAACTCACTACACCGGTATGTTTCAGCACTTTCATGGCAGATATAAATAAGAACTTTACACTACGTTATACAAACCCCGTTTCCATTTGAGTTGGGAAATTGTGTTTGATGTAAATATAAACGGAATAAAATGATTTGCAAATCATTTTCAACCCATTTTCAATTAAATGCACTACAAAAACAAGATATTTAATGTTCAAACTCATAAACTTTTTTTTTTTTTTCAAATAATAATTTAACTTAGAATTTCATGGCTGCAACACGTGCCAAAGTAGTTGGGAACGGGCATGTTCACCACTGTGTTACATCACCTTTTTTTTTAACAACACTCAATAAACATTTGGGAACTGAGGAAACTAATTGTTGAAGCTTTGAAAAAGGAATTTATTCCCATTTTTTTTTTTATGTAGAGCTTCAGTTGTTCAACAGTCTGGGTCTCCGCTGTCGTATTTTACGCTTCATAATGCGCCACACATCTTTGATGGGATACAGGTCTGGACTGCAGGCGGGCCAGGAAAGTACCCGCACTCTTTTTTTTAAGAAGCCATGCTGTTATAACACGTGCTGAATGTGGCTTGGCATTGTCTTGCTGAAATAAGCAGGGGCGTCCATGAAAAAGACGGTGCTTAGATGGCAGCATATGTTGTTTCAAAACCTGTATGTACCTTCCAGCATTAATGGTGCCTTCACAGATGTGTCAGTTACCCATGCCTTGGCACTAATGCACCCCCCATACCATCACAGATGCTGGCTTTTGAAGTTTGCCTTCCCTTGGTCCGGATGACACGATGTTGAATATTTCCAAAAACAATTTGAAATGTGGACTCGTCAGCCCACCGAACACTTTTCCACTTTGCATCAGTCCATCTTAGATGATCTCGGGCCCAGAGAAGCCGGCGGCGTTTCTGGATGTTGTTGATAAATGGCTTTCGCTTTGCATAGAAGAGCTTTAACTTCCACTTACAGATGTAGCGACAAACTGTATTTAGTGACAGTGGTTTTCTGAAGTGTTCCTGAGCTTATGTGGTGATATCCTTCGTAGATTGATGTCGGTTTTTGATGCAGTGCCGTCTGAAGGATCGAAGGTCACGGTTATTCATTGTTGGTTTCCGGCCATGCCGCTTACGTGGAGGGATTTCTCCAGATTTTCTGAACCTTTTGATGATATTATGGACCGTAAATGTTGAAATCCCTACATTTCTTGCAATTGCACTTTGAGAAACGTTGTTCTTAAACTGTTTAACTATTTGCTCACGCAGTTGTGGACAAAGGGGTGTACCTCGCCCCATCCTTTCTTGTGAAAGACTGAGCATTTTTTGGGAAGCTGTTTTTATACCCAATCATGGCACCCACCTGTTCCCAATAAGCCTGCACACCTGTGGGATGTTCCAAATAAGTTTGATGAGCATTCCTCAACTTTATCAGTATTTTTTGCCACCTTTCCCAACTTCTTTGTCACGTGTTGCTGACATCAAATTCTAAAGTTAATGATTATTTGCACCAAAAAATTGTTTATCAGTTTTAACATCAAATATGTTGTCTTTGTAGCAGATTCAACTGAATATGGGTTGAAAATGATTTGTAAATCATTGTATTCCGTTTATAATTACATCTAACATAATTTCCCAAGTCAAATGGAAACGGGGTTTGTATTAAAAAAGGCAACAACGGAGTATGAAGGTCCCATAACAAGAAGATAGAGAAAAAGAAGAAGCTTATCGACTACGGTCTTCGGCACGAACTACAAAGGCGGACGTGTGGAATTTTTTAGGACGTTGGCAGATCCCAAAGACAGATCAGCAGATACCAGAAGGCAAGAAAAGTTGCTTTTGCAAAATATTGCCAAACAAAACGCCAGATAATATGGCTTACCTTACAGGAACGGCATGGCGTAGTGGGAAGAGCGGCCGTGCCAGAAACCTGAGGGTTGCAGGTCCGCTTCCCACCTATTGAGATCCAAATCGCTGCCGTTGTTTCCTTGGGCAGGGCACTTCACCCTTTGCCCGCGGTGCCGCTCACACTGGTGAATGAATGATGAATGAATGATTGGTGGTTGTCGGAGGGGCCGCAGGCGCAAACTGGCAGCCAAGCTTCCGTCAGTTTACCCCAGGGCAGCTGTGGCTACAGATGTAGCTTACCACCACCGGGTGTGAATGAATGATGGGTTCTCACTTCTCTGTGAGCGCTTTGAGTATCTAACAATAGAAAAGCGCGATATAAATCTAATCCATTATTATTATTATTATTACCTTATACACACACCATAATAATACTTGTATGTTGAAGCACTGTACCATTGATCAAGCGGTGTGGCTTCATAGCTAACCAAAGTCGTACTAAAACATTTTGATGGATTTTTGAGCGCCGTGTGTAATGTTCTATATTTTCAATGGAACATATAAACTGTTGTTTACTTGAGTCATATTGCAGTCTACACATATCTCTTGTGTGTGACTGCCATTATAGTGCAGTCTACACGTATCTCTTGTGTTTGACTGCCATCTACTGGTCACACTCATCATTACACCATGTACCAAATAAAATAGCTTCGAGGTCGGTAAGCGAAAAGCGAAATTTTCCGTATATTAGGCGCACCGGGTTATAAGGTCCACTGTCGCGTTTAGAGAAAAAATACATACAAATTTAAATGCGCCTTATAGTCCGGAAAATATGGTATATAAATAAAGTAAAAGTATAGTACAAATGTCTGTCTTATGTTTTAAAACTGCAAATGTGACGTCATCGTTTGCGACATGCAAGAAAACGTTCCATGATATCTTTTTGAAAAACATGCATCAAGATAACAGCAGATGCATCTTTAGCTGCAGCAAAAGTGTCACACTTTTTTTTCTTGTGTGTATTTAAACTTATAAACCTTTTCCTTCTCTATGTATTTAGAGGCTCCAGAGCTCACGTCTGTCTTCCTCTGTGTCTCTTAGTGCCTGTAGGAAAGCCAAAAATCACAGAGGAGTCCAGCAGCAAAATACGCAGTTGACCTCAAATGTAAACAAAGCAGCACATGGTGAGCATCTGATGTAAAAGATTTCCTTTTTTAATGCACATGTGTCAATGAATATGGGACAATGCTGCACTGAATGACAGACTGCTGGCATGCAACATAAATACAAAGAACGGAAATAGGATTTAGCATATTTTTCAAGAATTACTTGGAACGTGTGGCATTGTTTATAAACAGGAAGACAAGATCATTTCATCATGTTAGGTCAACATATGATTTACTGAGCATCTTTTGAATCTGATTCTCATTCTGTACAGCATCCATAACAACTTTGGAAGGGTTCATACTTGCCAACCCTTCCGGATTTTCAAGGAGACTCCCGAAATTCAGCGCCTCTCACGAAAACTCCCCGGAAGAAATTTTCTCCCGGAAATCTCCCGCAATTCACGCCCCCTCCAGCTCCATGCGGACATGAGTGGGGACAGCCTGTTTTCACGTCCGCTTTCCTGTTATATAAACAGCTTGCCTGCCCAATCACGTTACAACATCTACGGATTTTTAATAAAAAACTGCACACACAAGGAGACGAAGCAGAAGAACGAGGAAGTTACAGCCATGGCGACGCCGTCTGTAATAGAGTGATTCTATGTTGTCTGTTGCCATCTCCTGGTAAATGTTGGCTATAGCGTTATGGGGTTGCTTTCTGATTGGCGTGGTGTTGTGCACCTGACGGCAAGTGACTCTCGCCAGTACGCAAATGGCAGAACAAAAGGCTACTTAAATAGTGAAAGGTAAGTGTTGTTGTTGTTGTTTTTTTGTAATAACCAGCCAGCATAGTACAGTTAGTAGAACAACAATGTTTTTATTACTGTGTATTTGATAGGTGCCGTCTGAAATTCAACTATTTATTGTATTTATATATAAAATAAAATAAATATATATAGCTAGAATTCATTGAAAGTCAAGTATATATATGTATATACATATATATGCGGCTTTCACCATACATACACACATTTACTGCAAATTCATGTTATCATGCTTCTACCTGTGGCGTTTTTCTATGTTTTGAAACATGCAGTAGAAATGTACAACATTTTTAAGGCATTTTAAAAGCAGTCCTGCAGTGCATCTACATTAGAACCCGCTTTGTTAGCAAACCGTAGATGCGCTCATAAAAAAGGGTATCACTAACCTGGAGCGTGCACTCCTGACGCAAAATATTTTTTTTATATTAAGTGTATTACTGTATCTTAAAAAAAAAACATTATTGCACCTCCGGGTTCTTCAGACCACCAAGGACGGACATGGTTTTGTGATTTTGTTTATTTTTCAATAAAATCGCTCTGCTTTCCAGCAATCGCCTCTCATGAGAGACTCGTTCTTCGGGTTGCTTTTCAGCCATCCGCTCTCGTTTCCGTCTCGCTCGTGCTCGGCTTTGCTCTCCACCATCAACCACTCCAGCCACTTCCTTCCCGGCTGTTGCCCTTTTACAGAGTGACAGGTGATCAGACAAACGCGCCCAAGTCGCACCTGTCGCCGATCTCGGAGCCGGCCCCGGCACACCCCGCCTCGCTGCAGGTCCGCAGGCCACGCCTACTCACAATTATTAAATAAAAACATGTAAACGTCTGCGATGAAGGCGACTTGTCCAGGGTGTACTCCGCGTTCCGCCCGATTGTAGCTGAGATAGGCACCAGCGCCCCCCGCTACCCTGAAAGGGACAAGCGGTAGAAAATGGATGGATGGATGGAACATGTAAACGTCTGCAGACACCAAAACACATCAATTTCATTTAATTTAAGTCATCCAGCAGCTATAAGATGATATTGCTGTATAGACAATATGTCAAATATCTTTTTTTATTTTTGACAGTCCATATATATTGACAAGCATATGTAGGTCATATCTGGAGCACTATTGTCTCCTTTTTCACAGCTATTTCTGCGCAACTGCCAGTTTGCACTTCCTTTCTAGACGTACTAAATATAAAAGCAAAACAGCTCCCACAGTTGGTTTTAGTCTTGATAAATCACACTGCGTGTGCCAAACAATTGTATTTTTACATTTTCTCCTCCCAGTATTGTTGGCGTTCGGATAATCAGCAACATATTCTGCATATTCATGAAGACAGACACGCTAAATGGATTGCACTCCTTATTTTGTTCACAAACAATTGTTCGAGTAGGTCAGGCCATAAATGTGTTGTTTGAGCAAAACTAACAGAATTTAAACTCGTACACAAACTAGCTAGTCTAGATTTGTATCGCACCACCAAAAATTATAGTTTAAACACTTTATTATTGCCTTAGAATTTCAATGTTGAGTTTGTGTAAACGAGTCACCATATATATAAAGTTAGAGTACACATCTAAAAAGTAAGTGTTCCATACAAGACACTGACCAACCTGCTGTGGTAATATCTATCCTGCGCATTTTCTCCTCTGAACATGTCTGCCGTGTCCACCATGGTCCATTTTGATCTCCTGGAGAGATAAAGTTGATGGAAGACACCCCCTCTTCTCTTCCATTTACAGTCTGACTCCTTTCAATTGCTTATAAAATCTCAAAAGTTTACTTAACTCTTGCGAAAAAGTGATGTGAAGTGAAGTGATTTTTACAGCGCTTTTCTCTAGAGACTAAAAGGCGCTCTACATAGTGAAACCCGGTATATACATTTTTAAGATGCATTCAAACCAGAGTGGGTGGCACTGAGATCAGGTGAGTAGAGTGTCTTGTCCAAAAATACAACAGCAGTAACTTTGAATGGCGAAAGCGGGGATCAAACCTGGAACCCTCAAGTTGGCAGGGCCTCTCTACCAACCGAGTCACGCCACCACCCCTGAAATAATCAATTTAGCCAACAATGACATGTTTGAATTTAGAATAATCATATTCTAATACAACATATTGCATATCAGGTGGCCACTAATATGCAGTGTTGGTCATATTAACTTCAAAAAGTACTGGTCATCATCCGTGGCCCGGATCATGTTTTTGTTCTGTTCTGTTATTTTTGGACTCCCTTAGTTCCTGTTTTGTGCACCTCTGCGTTTGTTTTGGTTTCTATGGGGATTAATTGGGTTCACCTTGTTACGGTTAAATTAAGGGGAGGGGGACGGCAACAAATACTAGAGGAATATTTAGCTCTATAGATTTATTATATATATAAACTATATATATATAAAAATCAAACAATAGAATATAAACTAAGGAAATGGAGTGTGAACGAGATCCAAAAGTGTATGTGGTGTGAGGCTATGTGTGTGATTAGCTGAGGTGTGTGTTACCAAATGTTGTGGAGACCAAAGTAACACGGAAGTCCGTAGGGCAGGAGCGAAGAGACAAGATCCGTGTCCAAGCGGGGGAAGTCAAGGATTGAGGGAGGCAGTCAAAGTCTAGAGGGAGATCCAGGGAAAAAGTGAGACGCACAGCTCACTTTAAAGACGACGGGGACGACACAAGAAAACATGCACTGAAAACACGGATGGGCGAACACGGCGAGAGCAGACTTACATCAAGCAGGACGTGGCTTACTGTACTCGAACAGAAGACTATACTCCGGCGCCGGCATGCCAGGTTGTCCAGGCTTATGAAGGCAGCACCTTCATTACCGGCAGGTGTGATGATTGCCGGTAAATGATTGCAGCTGGCGACTACTGCAGTGCGGAGCCGCGTGTGGCTTGTCCCTGGATGTGCGCACCCGTGGGCGTGTCCCGTGGTGCACACAGACAGATGATCGGCGTTGGCAGGAGTCTGAGCCGTAACACACCCGCCTCTGGTTAGTGGTCGGCACGCTCACCTGCAGTCGACCACTAATCAGAGAGCTATTTATTCACCACTCTCGCCACACCCGTCGTGGCTTCTTTGTTTGCTTATGCAACAAGTTACGTGAGTATTGCCTGTCTCTATTCTATGCTAAGTGGTAGCCTTAGCTTCCAGTGCGATCGGCACATTTTTAAGTCGGCTCCTTTCCTGTTTTTTGTACCTCCTTGATTTCTCAAAAATAAATCATGTTCCTACTTGCAAGTCCTGTCCAGAGTGGTCTGTTTGCATCCCGGGGGAACGAACCTCGCAGCAAGCTGCGACACCCCGACCGTAACAGTAATTGAGTTTCTAAATCATTGTAACAGTAATTAGTTACTCAGCAAAATAACTGTAACAGAACTTTTCCTGTTTTGTACGTTATTAAGTTTTATAACATCTTTAACATGAAAGATGATACTAACTGATTGAAGAATAAACATACTGCATACTGTATTTTAGAACATTTGGCATTTATCTGAACTTAATAGATTGCAGTGTGCCATGCTATATGCATAGAATCGAAAATGTATGAAAAAAAGTATTTGGTAAATTAACACTATTTAGTTTTGAAAATATAAAACACTAGTGGGTTGCTGGCCTAACAACCAGAAATCATAATCATAATTAAAGATAAAAGTTTCTTTTTTTTATGTACTTTCCCTAAATATCTAAACATATTCATATTTTTTCATGTCATATTATGCTCTTTCCAGTGCTGTTGTTTTTAGGTTAGAGTTTTTATCCAATAAAAATTCAGCTAACTTATGTTGCCATGCTGTACCAAATCTAGCCAGGGCCTCCAGAATCCACAATGCGGGCGTCCACGCACTGGAAGTGAACGGGCACATGCAGCTAAAAGATAATTGCAATAGTCAATCAGATCTCGAGTTGTTGTCAGTGAGGCCTTCTAGCTGGCCTTACGTAATATTTACGCATCCTGTGATTGGATACTCACTGGTTTGAGCCGCGGCGGTGCTATGCAGATCAGCAGATTCACACCTGGGACCGTTAGCGGATGAATTTGAGAACACATAGAGTTTTTAGACGGTTGCAATAGCCAATCAGATCACAACTTGTGGACAGTAGGTAGCCTGATGTTAACGAGACTGTGATTGGATACTCAGTTGTCATTCCAATGTGAATATCCAATCACAAGTTGCAATTTACTAAAAGCAGGAATTTTTGCGCCGTAGCCTTACCGGGCTAGCAGAGAAATTACTGACACTCACTCAATTTTTTAACCCACAAAGAAGAACAAAACGTTGATTAGGTGGCAGATATATATTTGCAAGGCCATCTCCTCAGTACCTTTACCTAACATGCAGCCCCTTATCATCAATGACTATGGAAATTGTTATGTTTTCTTCAGGCTGTCGGGTTCATAAATCTTATTGGAACGGCACCAAACTAAAGTTCCAGCATCATCAGTTTGCCCAATGCAGATTCACAATTCATCACTGAATATGACTTTCATCTACAGTCCACGATTGGTTTTCCTTAGCCCATCGTAACCTTGTCTTTTTCTGTTTAGTTCTTAATGACGGCTTACATTTAGCTTTTCTCTATTTAAATCCCTTTAGGCAGTTTATTATAGTTCGGTCACAGATGTTGAATCCATTGGTTCTTCATTTCTTTTGCTGTTTTTAAGACAAATTGCTTAAAGTTTTTGGTCTTGACACTTAGAGGTTTTCCTTGGTCTACAAGTACGCTTGCCTTTTAAAATTGTTCCATGTTGTTAGTGCTTGGTACAGATTTTAGACACATCTGACTGTGAAAAATTTACATATTTTGCAAGAATACATGATGATTTACTTTCCTGAAAAAGTTTGATAATCCTCTCCTTTGTTAAGATTGATATCGCCTGTTTGAGCCGTGATTCATGTCAATCCACCTGGTGCAACAGCTCTCCAAGCTGTTAACGCTCCTTTTTAAAGGCAGACTAATAAACAAATGTAATATTAGGCAGGTGTTGGCTTCCCTAACTTTTTTACTGCTTCATCTTAAAATGAAACTGTTGTCGACTACCAAAAATGTTAATTCTTGATTTTCCTTCTTTTTTAAAGTTGTGTCATGTCTGTCATAAAAAAATGTTCTGCTACAAAATGAAACAACTAAATGAGTATCATCAAGGTCTGGTGATTCCAAAAAACAAAAATGGTTGTAGTAGTGGGGGAAAAAAATATATATAAATCATAGAACATTTAGAAAATAAAGGTGTATCTTAGTAAGGAAGGGCGTCTTAAAAATATATATTTAAAAGTATTGAATAAATATTAATATTTGTCAATTGAAATGTCTTATGGATGTATTTATTTAATTATTCCTATTGTTTTTAACATTGCATTGAGTAAAAATCACTGAATTTGCATATTCCCTAATCCAATACAAGGAAAAAAACCTGAGATGCGACTGTGCGAGCGCATTTTGTTAGTCAGCACGTCACCAATAAAATTTTTGCAGAAACATTTATTTACGCACCATGCTTTTCTATATGCTCTGCAACGTCTTTGATGCTTGCTAATCGGACAATGAACCGCAGAGAAATATCATACGGCAAGGCACACAGTATTCTCTCTGGCTGGCGGTGATGTGGTGGTCTCTTGTCGCTGCCATCCTTTCTCCAGAGAGAAAAAGTGCAGCGCCAGCATCAGTTGGCACCAATGTGTCAGATAGAGCCAGCAACAACTCAAGTAAAATAAATTGGTTTGTTTCGTTTTGCTCTGCTGAATCTGACTGCCAAAATGGAGGATTATATATCCAAGGTCAAAAACTACGACATACTGGACATTCTGATTAAAACAGAGGGTAATCTGAGTTTTATAACAAAGTAACATACATTTTCTTGGAGAGGGATTAGGCACATATACATTGTTAGAATATTACAGCAAATATACACGTCAATTCAAACATTTGTTTTCATCTTCATTAGACTTTATGTGAAAAACACACACTGGTTGATTGCTATCACTGTCTATTGTCTTGGAGACATTGATAGGTTTGGTATGTCTAATCAATTTAAAATAATCATGTACAAACCCCATTTTCATATGAGTTGGGAAATTGTGTTGGATGTAAATATAAACAGAATACAATGATTTGCAAATCATTTTCAACCCATATTCAGTTGAATGCACTATAAAGACAAGATATTTGATGTTCAAACTCATACACTTAATTTTTTTTTGCAAATAATAATTAACTTAGAATTTCATGGCTGCAACACGTGCCAAAGATGCTGGGAAAGGGCATGTTCACCACTGTGTTACATTACATTTTCTTTAAACAACACTCAAACGTTTGGGAACTGAATTGTTGAAGCTTTGAAAGTGGAATCCTTTAACATTCTTGCTTGATGTACAGCTTGAGTTGTTCTACAGTCCGGGGTCCTGTTGTCATATTTTACGCTTCATAATGCGCCAGGAAAGTACCTGCACTCTTTTACTATGCAGCCACGCTGTTGTAACACGTGGCTTGGCATTGTTTTGCTGAAATAAGCAGGGGCGTCCACGATAATGTTGCTTGGATGACAACAAATGTTGCTCCAGAACCTGAATGTACCTTTCAGCATTAATGGTGCCTTCACAGATGTGTACATTACCCATGCCTTGGGCATTAATACACCCCCATACCATTACAGATGCTGGCTTTTGAACTTTGCAGCCATAACAATCCGGACTGTTATTTTCCTCTTTGTTCCGGAGGACACCACACCCACAGTTTCCAAATACAATTTGAAATGTGGACTCGTCAGACCACAGAACACTTTTCCACTTTGCATCAGTCCATCTTGGATAAACTTGGGCCCAGCGAAGCCGGCGGCGTTCCTGGGAGTTGTTGATAAATGGCTTTTGCTTTGCATAGTACAGTTTTTACTTGCACTTACAGATGTAGTGACCAACTGTAGTTCCTGACAGTGGTTTTATGAAGTGTTCCTGAGCCCATGTTGTCATATCCTTTACACACTGGTGTCGGTTTTTGATGCAGTACCGCCTGAGGGGTCAAAGATCCGTAATATCATCGCTTACGTGCAGTGATTTCTCCAGATTCTCTGAACCTTTTGATGATTTTATGGACCGTAGATGGTAAAATCCCTAAATTCCTTGCAATAGCTCGTTGAGAAATGTTGTTCTAAAACTGTTAGACAATTTGCTTACAAATTGGTGACCCTCGCCCCATCCTTGTTTGTGAATGACTTAGCATTTTATGGAAGCTGCTATTACACCCAATCATGGCAGCCACCTGTTCCCAATTAGCCTGCACACCTGTGGGATGTTACAAATAAGTGTTTGATAAGCATTCCTCAAGTTTATCGGTATTTATTGCCACCTTTCCCAACTTTTTTGTCACGTGTTGCTGGCATCAAATTCTAAAGTTGATGATTATTTATAAAAAAAAAAAATGTTTATCAGTTTTAACATCAAATATGTTGTCTTTGTAGCATATTCAACTGAATATGGGTTGAAAATGATTTGCAAATCATTATATTCCGTTTATATTTACATCTAACACAATTTACCAACTCAAATGGAAACGGGATTTGTATCCAAATGCGTAACTTCCAAGTATACTTGACTTGACTAGACTTATTTCTCTGTGGCAGGGTGGAGTACTAGTGCACCAATCATTAATGACTCATCACAATGCGTACACGAGAACATTGTTTCCACCATCATATCAACCCACATATATTTAAAGTCTTGCATAAACAGTAGTTTATCAATCTAAACATTTTTGAACTGTCTCTTCTTTAAATAGGAACATTTGGTTACAGGGTTGGAATATAAAAAATTAAATAAAAAATGGTCATGCTTTTTTTGTTGTGTTTCTGCTGACTGGTGATATTCATTTTGTTACATTAAACATAAAAATGTATCAGATCGGCGGCTGTTATTTTCATACAATAACAAAACTTGGTTCCACTCCAATTTCCAGCAGCATTACAGTAAAACATGTTACAAGGAATAATATAATATAATTCAAAAAGTGTAATTTGTCACGCCTGTAAATCTGGTTTTATGTTTGATCATGTTTTGTTTTGTTTTCTGGACTCTTGTTCCGTTTTTTCACTTCCTGGTTTGTTTTTGTTACCATAGCTACTCATTAGTTTCCACCTGTTTCCCCTAGTCACGCCCCGATCATCAGCCTCTCACACCTGTTTCTAGTTACCACGGCCACTATTTATGTCACTTGCTGTCTGTTTATCGTTCTGGGATTTTTGCATTCTGCCTCATGCCTTCACGCACCCTCGATTACCTTGCTATCCATGCCCCTTGTACCGGTCACAGTAAGTGTTTCTGTGTTAGTTATTCATAGTTCTGCCACAGTGCAAGTTTAAGTTTAGTTCATTGTCTTTCATGCCATCGAGCAGTCGTTTTGTTTTCCTGTTTGTGTTTTTGTAGCCAAGTTTTGTACCTCTCTGTGAGCGCCCTTAGTTTGTTTATTTTTGTATTTAGTATTCCTAATAAACAACCATGTACTCACAGTCACGTCTGGCTCGTCCCATATTCTCCGTGCATCGAAGAAGCAAAAATAATCCGTGTCCCGATGTGACATACCTAAGATGTTGAAAAATATAACTTTTTTTTTTCAAAATTAAAATAAACTGATGTTTTGTTTTTCAAGTAGTATTCATGAAAAGAAAATGTATCGGCCAGAACACACTGCACTTGAATGCACCCTCAATCTGTTTTGTCATTGCCAGCCAAAATCCCAAACTTACACAAGATTGTGACTTTTGCAATCCTTAAAATACAATGGCTCTCTCACCAGATGTGTCTGAGGAGTCTGAAAAAGTAATGGAAAAAAAGAAGTTGTAATAAAAAAGGCCATTTTACAATCCCTTCGGCTGCTCTTTAACAATAATGTTATTGGAATAGTTTCACTTCAAAGGTAATTGTAAATATACGTAATGAACACATAAAAGGGTATACAATATGACAGCTGACTATGTGGCCAATATCTATGCTGTGGGTAAACATAGGATGTAGAAAACCAATGGAAATATATAGATATATAAACACTAACCGTCGTCTTTATTTTCTGTCCAATTCATTTTAGTGCAGCATTAGGCCCCAGTGTCTTTTATAACTGGTGATTGCCAAGAGTTTCTTGCCTGGTTCACAGTAAAATTGAGCAGACCTTGGCACAGCTGGAGTCCTGGGAGTAGAACAACAAATCAGGTCCAATTAAGGACAGTTTTGACATTTTTTTATAACGCAATATTTGTAAGACACAGGAGCATTTATGGGTTTTATGGAACATAATTGCACCACTAATTGCACTTTGATACATCACTCTTAAAGTAACTTACTCAAAGTTATGGTTTTGAAAACAAAAAAAATAGCACTGTCAAAGTCAACCCAAATAGAATTATTTGATACATGTTTGCATTGACACATGTTATATTTTAGACTACAATATCGTTCAATTAAGGACACTTATTATATATGCCTAGCTTGTGGGCTATTGTGTGCTTTGCTGTTGAGGAACAACTAGCTCCCAGGAGTCTATAGCCTACCATGTTTACCTTTTGTAAATGACTTCACTAAAATACGCAGTAAACTAGTGAAGACTGTAAAAGTTTGGAGTAGCAAGAAGTTCAGCACTTCCTACTTTGAGAAACCTTTATGACAGTATGTCTCTATATTCATAGTTATTTTTTTGTTGTTGTCAATTTTGGCGCATTTCTATTTTTTACACACACTTGTTATGTCATATGTTGACCAGAGGGGGAGCACTTTTAAAACCGATACACAATCCTTTTGAAAAACCCTTCCTTTTTGGGACCACCTTAATTTTGATAAATTTCACCACCAGGGGAGCAAATGAGTCATTCACTATTAGATGCGATGGTTTTCTGTATTGGGACCATGATTTCGGTCCCAACTTGTTCACCGGTCCTCAAATGGATGGTACTTTTCCTTGTTGATGTCTCAAGAAGGGTACAAATACAAGAACACACACACAACCACTATGGTTGTAGTCCCAGAACCAATAATCAGAATCAGAATCAGACATACTTTATTAATCCCCGAGGGGAAATTGAAATGAAATAGCTACTAAATAAATCAGAAGTAATTCAAAAGTTACTCAATACATGAGTAGTTTTTTCACGGAATACTTACTTTTGACTTTTACTTCGGCTGTATTACTCTATAGTAGCAATAGTAATACTTGGGTAAAATTGTGGGCTATTCGATCCACCCCTGGTCATGAGCATGGCACAGAATCCCCCAATCTTAGTAACCACTTTCTGAGGAACATAGTGCATACAAATTTCCAATTCCCTTTCCCTAATGAGTTCAAACCTTTAACTAGTTTTTAATTTAAGCATAAAAAGTGAACTATGTTTTTACCAACCATCCATGCAGGCCTTACATCACAAGACATAACGTGAAACAGTCACTACTGGACTAGTGAGCAGGGAGAAAGAAAAAAAAAGTGTTATTCCCTCGGTCCTCCAGTTCCAATAAAGGGTAATCCTTAATTGCATTTAATAATATTTTGGATTATAATATAGTGCTTCCAACTCTGTTAGGTTATGTCTATATATGTATTGTATGTATTCAGAGAAAGATTCAGTTCAATTAAATGTATTTATGATAGCCTCTTGAGATGCAGAATCTTGTTTTAAGGAGGTCCTTAGAGAGACCTCAGAGCAGGGATGTCAAACATAAGGCCCAGGTACAATACGGCCCATGAGATGAGTTTGCTAAGTGTGAAATTCAGCTTCCGTTTTAAATGAAATAAACTGCTGTTCCAAACATGCCCACCGGATGTCGCAATAGCAATTCTGTCAGGCGAGCAAGAATCCAAGTAAGAGGAGTAAAATAAACAATTGGTGAACCCACTTAAAATGCTGCATGAGACACTGCACCTTGATATGGTTCTGTGAAAATTGTGGTCTGCTGTGCAAATTTAAGGTAAGTGAACAGTGTGGGATATACTGCAATACTATCAGTCATTTAAGTTTTTATTTTTGATTCGTTGAAATCGTTCACACTTTGCACAGCTTTTATTTTTCTATAGAGACACTGTGATGTCTCGAAGGCAAGGGAGTAACTCAACCCTCTTGAATAGTTTCTACCTGGAAATGACAAACAAAGTAGTTGATACATAGAAGAGTTTTCATTTATGCTTTAGTTTGTTTTGTTGTTCAATCCTAAATGGGGCTGTTACTTAAAATGTAATTGCTTTGAAAATACACCAAGGTTGAGTCTAAGTTCTTTGTGTTCTTCGTGGTGTTTTTGAAACTGCACCATTTTTTTCCTCAGAATTTTCAAGTTACTTGAAATGTCTTGTCAATAGGATTATTTTTGATATGTACATTTTCAGGATGTACTTGTTTTATTTGGGCCAAAGTAAATTAAAGAAACAATCTATAGTTGTCATAGTTTTAAGTTAATATATGCCATGATTTTACCCGTCCGGCCCACATGGGAATAGATTGCGGCCCCTGAGCTAAAATGAGTTTGAAACTCCTGCCTTGTAGAGTCAGGTCTTTGGAGATTCCTCAAAGTAATAGTTGTAACGGTCCTTCGACTTATTCATTTTGGCAGGGACCAGATTTTTTGTGCTCTTGTCCAACATTAGAGACCTCTTTCTGACTCCTTTGACAAAAAACACATAGTCATTTCCAAAGTCTTGTAAAAAGACTTCCCACAAGAATGTACGGTGGGGACTGGCTCCATATTGTCTACGCTTATGGATTAACTTGTTGAATTGTGCGTTTCTTGCGAGATAACTCAAGAATCATTTCTACTCCGGCTAGTTTAAACCTTCTTCTAACATTATATATGTTTTCTTTTAGTTTTTGCTTTGAAAAAAGGCCCCAAAGAAAAAGAAATACACACTTTTAAACTGCACAAGTGTTTTCATCAGTTTTCTTATGATAATGAATCCTCGAGTCCCCACAACATAGGAGGAACAGAAGCCTGTGTCTAATTAGCTGACCTTGAGATTGGCTGGTATTTGGCAAATATCTTCCAAGCTCTATGAAAAAACACGGTTTTCCGTGTGCACACGGGATATAAACATTGAGAAGCAACGTGGTGACTTTATTGTACAAACCATCGGCAGTGAAAGCAGTAATGGAAACTAAATAAAGTTTCCCCCATTACTCTTGTTGCCAAACACCAGTCCCAAGACCAGATCTGATAAGAGAGCTGGTTTTAAGCGCCTGATCCACAAGAAAGTGAACAAGTTAAGTGAACAAGTTCTGCAAGTCGACCTCGTACCACTGAAGAGAAGATGTTTGTCTAAAGCAGGGATCCTCAAACTACGGCCAGCGGGAAGTCCCAAGTTAAAAAAAATAAAATAATATATATATATATATATTATTATTATTTTTTTAATTATTATTTTTTTAAACCTGTCCTTTCTAATCCATTTTCTACCGGTTGTTACTCTCGGTGTCTCCTAGTCACTCAGGCAAATCATATTATCTAAAAATGCATTTTCCCACCGATAACGTGACATCATCGAGCTCGGATAATATACATATATATATATATATATATATATATATATGTTTATTTATTTATTTTATATAAATATAATACAATGATCTGGCGACTTGTCCAGGGTGTACGCCGCCTTCCGCCCGATTGTACCTGAGATTGGCGCCAGCGCCCCCCTCTACTCCAAAAGGGAATAAGCGGTAGGAAATGGATGGATGGACAATGATTTGCAAATCATTCTATTCCGTTTATATTTACATCTAACACAATTTCCCAACTCGTATGGAAACGGGGTTTGTATATAATGATATATTATATTATTATATAGTATTATTACATGATATTATTATATCATATTTTGTTACACTTTTTATATAATATATGCAATATACCGTATTTCCTTGAATTGCCGCAGGGCATACAGTATGCTTCTGTCTTGAAATACTGCCGGGTCAAACTTGCTTTCCAAAATAATTAGCGCATGCTTAGTATTACCGCCTGGTCAAACTCGTGACGTCACGAGTGACACTTCCCCTGTCGTCATTTTCAAAATGGGGGAGGCTGATTTCAATACCAGTAATTCGAAATCGCATAAAGGGAAGAAAATTAAGAGCTATTCAGTAGGATTTAAGGTCCAAGCTTACATCATACACAAATTTTTACTGCATACCTTTGGTAAGTGCCGGAGTGAGAAGAGGTTTTAAAATAATTAGCGCATGCGTACTTTTACCGCCTACCCTTGGTAAGCACAGGAGTGAGAAGAGGTGTTAAATTAATTAGCGCCCCTGCTGCAATTCAAGGAAATACAGTATGTATATATATATATATATATATATATATATATATATATATATATATATATATATATATATATGTGTGTGTGTGTGTGTGTGTTTATTTATTTATTTACGTAAATATAAAATCAATGATTTGCAAATCATTGTATTATGTTTATATTCACATCTGACAGAATTTCCCAACTCATATGGAAAGGGTTTGTATATACTGATATATTATTATACTATTCTATTCTATTCTATTATATTGTTATATAATTTATGCAACATATAACAAATCCCAATTACAATGTACATTATTACAGTATAGGTAACATCTGCAGCAAAATAATAACAATAATAATAAATTAAAACAAATTAAAACAGGGCAGCATAAAATAGTTCTAACTTATATCTGTCAGTAGACTCCACATGGAACCGGTAAAAACCACAACTTGGATGATGGGGAGAAGACGCAGTCGAAGTGGAGGCACGTAAATAAGACTGTCCGCAAAGCGTCGGATCCTTAAGATATGGTCAGAAAGCGGCTTGAAGACAGTCTGAAAAAAATGGTCTGTATGCAAAATTTTGACCAAAGAACCACTAAAACATGTTATGTAGACCACAAGGAAATGTTTTAAATGCAGCCCTTCATTGGATTCCAATAAAACTCAGATCACCAAACTTTTTCTTATTCACAGACAGACGCCCACTCTTCTGTACTAAATAAGTGATGTGGAGGAAAAAAAAAGAAAACAGAGAGAAGATGACAATAGAGACTTTCGAAGTCAGGCAACGCTAACAGGGCTTTTAGTGGCACTGAACTGATGTATCCAGCGCATTTCACTAATGCGTTTTCATTCAAATGTCACCTTTTATGTTGCTGCTCTAAATACCTGTCACCCAAGTGGTGTCATTCAACTCAAATTGCAGTAGGCCACTTTTCAAGTTCATTCAACCAAAATGACTTTCTGAGAAAAGTAATATTCAAAAATAGAACCGTGGTCCCATTTCAAAAATAATTGTGTTGACACATAACAGATCGGGCTGCCACATTGTCACAGTCGTAGAAGCACTCACCCGCAGACACACCATTCGATACACTTGGGTAATCTAATAAAACAGTGCAATACTGTGGCACAACCTGTGTAGATGCAATAATGCTTAACTTTGATGGCACTGTCAGAGAAAAAATAAATACATTTGAACTGCATTACATCATACCGATGGGCATGATAAAACATGTTGAAAAGTGGAAAATGTGATGTATGATGTTGTAATTGTATGCAGGTTTGAAATAAACTTAAAGGCCTACTGAAACCCACTACTACCGACCACGCACTCTGATAGTTTATATATCAATGATGAAATATTAACATTGCAACACATGCCAATACGGCCGGTTTAGTTTACTAAATTACAATTTTAAATTTCCCGCGGTGTTTCTTGTTGAAAACGTCGCGGAATGAAGACGCGTGCGCTTGACGACACGGACTGTAGAGGACATATTAGCGCAGCACCATTTGCGGCTAAAAATCGTCTCTTTTCATCGTGCAATTAAACAGTATTCTAGACATCTGTGTTGCAGAATCTTTTGAAATGTGTTCAATTATTAATGGAGAAGTCAAAGTAGAAAGATGGAGGTGGGAAGCTTTAGCCTTTAGTCACACAAACACACGATGATTCCTTGTTTAAAATTCCCGGAGGTGAAGCTTTACTTTGGATCAAAGTGGTCAAGCGAACATGATTCCCGACCACTTGTCAGCCGGCAGATTGCGGTGAGAAACTTGTGGTAAAAAGTCGCCTCTTACCGGAGATCAGCTGAGCTTGCCCCGTCCATGCAGCTGCCGTCGACTTCCCTCAAAGACTGGCGTCAAAACACACGTGGACACACGCCTCTGACTATCAGGTACTATTTAATCTCACTAAAGCACTAGCAACACACTAGAAATATAAGGGATGTCCCAGAATTATCCTAGTAAATGTGTCTAAAAACATCTGAATCCGTCCCAATGCAATCGCCTTTTTTTTTTTACTTTATTTATTTATTTATTTATTTTTTTTCTAGTCCTTCGCTATCGATATCATCATCCACTGATCTTTCATCCTCGCTCAAATTAATGGAGAAAATGTCGTTTTTTCGGTCCGAATAGCTCTTGCTGCCGGAGGCTCCCATTATTAACAATGTGAGGACTCGAGGAGCCCTCACCCTTGTGACGTCATCGTCTGCGACTTCCGGTAAATGCAAGGCGTTTTTATTAGAGACCAAAAGTTGCAAACTTTATCGTGGATGTTCTCTACTAAATCCTTTCAGCAAAAATATGGCAATATTGCGAAATGATCAAGTATGACACATAGAATGGACCTGGCTATCCCCGTTTAAATAAGAAAATCTCATTTCAATAGGCATTTAAGGAAGCACTCAAAGGAAGGCGTGAAGCTGCTACAGGAAAACACTAAAAAAAGAGGAAGGGCCACCAAAATAACAGTGCAAGACAAGAACCAAAGCAAAACACCAACAAACTCAAAATTAGCCACGACGACCTGGTGGAGTTTCATTTTTAACATCTTGTGCTGGTGGTGTGCCTCTGTATTTTTTTAATGAAAAAAACGTGCCTTGGCTCAAAAAAAGGTTGAAAAACACTGATGTAGAACACAAGGAAATGTTTTAAATGTGAAACAAAAGTATTATTATATAACCCTTTTAAGAGCTGCCCTGGATACTGTGCTGACAGCTTTTAGCTCATTGGCTAGCTCTGCTCAACCTAACTCAAAGTCAGTGGGGATGTGTGGTTGTCGGTTCGAGCCGAGCAGTACGGGACTGTGGGGGAAGATTGTATTCGACATACAGTGGGGCAAAACAGTATTTAGTCAGCCACCGATTGTGCAAGTTCTCCATCTTAAAATGATGACAGAGGTCTGTAATTTTCATCATAGGTACACTTCATCTATGAGAGACACAATGTGAAAAAAAATCCAGGAATTCAGATTATAGGAATTTTAAGTAATTTATTTGTAAATTATGGTGGAAAATAAGTATTTGGTCAACCATTCAAAGCGCTCACTGATGGTTTTGGCTCAAAATCTCACAATACATGGCCCCATTCATTCTTTCCTTAACACGGATCAATCGTCCTGTCCCCTTAGCAGAAAAACAGCCCCAAAGCATGATGTTTCCACCCCCATGCTTCACAGTAGGTATGGTGTTCTTGGGATGCAACTCAGAATTCTTCTTCCTCCAAACACGACGAGTTGAGTTTATACCAAAAAGTTCTATTTTGGTTTCATCTGACCACATGACATTCTCCCGATCCTCTGCTGTATCATCCATGTATCCATTTTGGGGGTGGAAACATCATGCTTCGGGGCTGTTTTTCTGCTAAGGGGACAGGACGATTGATCCGTGTTAAGGAAAGAATGAATGGGGCCATGTATCGTGAGATTTTGAGCCAAAACCTCCTTCCATCAGTGAGAGCTTTGAATGGTTGACCAAATACTTCTTTTCCACAATAATTTACAAATGAATTCTTTACCTCCTCTCTGAGCTGCTACCTTACCGTGGTAGAGGAGTTTGCGTGTCCCAATGATCCTAGGAGCTATGTTGTCTGGGGGCTTTCATGCCTCCTGGTAGGGTCTCCCAAGACAAACAGGTCCTAGGTGAGTGATCAGACAAAGAGCAGCTCAAAGACTTCTATGGAATTACAACAAAATGAACTCAGATTTTCCTCGCCCGGACGCGGGTCACCGGGGCCCCGCTCTGGAGCCAGGCCTGGAGTTGGGGCACGATGGCGAGCGCCTGGTGGCCGGGCCTGTCCCCATGGGGCCCGGCCGGGCACAGCCCAAAGAGGCAACGTGGGTCATCCCTCCAATGGGCTCACCACTCATAGGAGGGGCAATAGAGGTCGGGTGCATTGTGAGCTGGGCGGCAGCCGAAGGCAGGGCACTTGGCGGTCCATTCCTCGGCTACAGAAGCTAGCTCTTGGGATGTGGAACGTCACCTCACTGGTGGGGAAGGAGCCTGAGCTAGTCCGCGAGGTAGAGAAGTTCCGGCTGGATATAGTCGGACTCACCTCGACGCACAGCAAGGGCTCTGGAACCAGTTCTCTCGAGAGGGACTGCACCCTCTTCCACTCTGGCGTTGCCGGCAGTGAGAGGCGACGGGCTGGGGTGGCAATTCTCGTTGCACCCCGGCTCAAAGCCTGCACGTTTGAGTTCAACCCAGTGGACGAGAGGGTATCTTCCCTTCGCCTTGGGGTGGGGGGACGGGTCCTGACTGTTGTTCAGGATACCCACCCTTTTTGGGTACACTCGAGGGAGGACTGGAAAGTGCTCCCCCGGGTGATTCCCTTGTCCTACTGGGGGACTTCAACGCTCATGTTGGCAACGACAGTGAAACCTGGAGAGGCGTAATTGGGAAGAATGGTCGCGCGGATCTCAACCCGAGTGGTGTTTTGTTATTGGACTTTTTTGCTCGTCACGGATTGTCCATAACAAACACCATGTTCAAACATAAGGGTGTCCATATGTGCACTTGGCACCAGGACACCCTAGGCCGCAGTTCCATGATCGACTTTGTGGTTGTGTCATCGGATTTGCGGCCTTATATTTTGGACACTCGGGTGAAGAGATGGGCGGAGCTTTCTACCGATCACCACCTGGTGGTGAGTTGGCTGCGATGGTGGGGGAGGATGCCGGACAGACCTGGCAGGCCCAAACGCATTGTGAGGGTCTGCTGGGAACGTCTGGCAGAGTCTCCTGTCAGAGAGAGTTTCAATTCACACCTCCGGGAGAACTTTGAACATGTCACGAGGGAGGTGCGGGACATTGATTCCGAGTGGACCATGTTCCGAACCTCTATCGTCGAGGCGGCTGATTGGAGCTGTGGCCGCAAGGTTGTTGGTGCCTGTCGGGGCGGCAATCCCAGAACCCGTTGGTGGACACCAGCAGTGAGGGATGCCGTCAAGCTGAAGAAGGAGTCCTATCGGGTTCTTTTGGCTCATAGGACTCCGGAGGCAGTGGACGGGTACCGACGGGCCAAGCGGTGTGCAGCTTTAGCGGTCGCGGAGGCAAAAACTCGGACATGGGAAGAGTTCGGGGAAGCCATGGAAAACGACTTCCGGACGGCTTCGAAGCGATTCTGGACCACCATACGCCACCTCAGGAAGGGGAGCAGTGCACTATCAACACCGTGTATGGTGCGGATGGTGTTCTGCTGACTTCGACTGCGGATGTTGTGGATTGGTGGAGGGAATACTTCGAAGACCTCTGGATTGGCAGACCGGGGTGGTGGTACCTCTCTTTAAGAAGGGGGACCGGAGGGTGTGTTCCAACTATCGTGGGATCACACTCCTCAGCCTTCCCGGTAAGGTTTATTCAGGTGTACTGGAGAGGAGGCTTCGCCGGATAGTCGAGCCTCGGATTCAGGAGGAACAGTGTGGTTTTCGTCCTAGTCGTGGAACTGTGGACCAGCTCTATACTCTCGGCAGGGTTTTTGAGGGTGCATGGGAGTTTGCCCAACCAGTCTACATGTGCTTTGTGGACTTGGAGAAGGCATTCGACCGTGTCCCTCGGGAAGTCCTGTGGGGAGTGCTCAGAGAGTATGGTGTACCGGACTGTCTTATTGTGGCAGTCCGCTCCCTGTATGATCAGTGTCAGAGCTTGGTCCGCATTGCTGGCAGTAAGTCGGACACGTTTCCAGTGAGGGTTGGACTCCGCCAAGGCTGTCCTTTGTCACCGATTCTGTTCATAACTTTTAAGGACAGAATTTTTAGGCGCAGCCAAGGCGTTGAGGGGTTCCGGTTTGGTGGCCACGGGATTAGGTCTCTGCTTTTTGCAGATGATGTAGTCCTGATGGCTTCATCTGGCCGGGATCTTCAGCTCTCACATGATCGGTTCGCAGCCGAGTGTGAAGCGACCGGAATGAGAATCAGCACCTCCAAGTCCGAGTCCATGGTTCTCGCCCGGAAAAGGGTGGAGTGCCATCTCCGGGTTGGGGAGGAGACCCTGCCCCAAGTGGAGGAGTTCAAGTACCTAGGAGTCTTGTTCACGAGTGGGGGAAGAGTGGATCGTGAGATCGACAGGCGGATCGGTGCGGCGTCTTCAGTAATGCGGACGTTGTATCGATCCGTTGTGGTGAAGAAGGAGCTGAGCCGGAAGGCAAAGCTCTCAATCTACCGGTCGATCTACGTTCCCATCCTCACCTATGGTCATGAGCTTTGGGTCATGACCGAAAGGATAAGATCACGGGTACAAGCGGCCGAAATGAGTTTCCTCCGACGGGTGGCGGGGCTCTCCCTTAGAGATAGGGTGAGAAGCTCTGCCATCCGGGAGGAGCTCAACGTAAAGCTGCTGCTCCTCCACATCGAGAGGAGCCAGATAAGGTGGTTCGGGCATCTGGTCAGGATGCCACCCGAACGCCTCCCTAGGGATGTGTTTAGGGCACGTCCAGCTGGTAGGAGGCCACGGGGAAGACTCAGGACACGTTGGGAAGACTATGTCTCCCGGCTGGCCTGGGAACGCCTCGGGATCCCCCGGGAAGAGCTAGACGAAGTGGCTGGAGATAGGGAAGTCTGGGCTTCCCTGCTTAGGCTGCTGCCCCCGCGACCCGACCTCGGATAAGCGGAAGATGATGGATGGATGGATGGATAAATTCTTTACAATGTGAACTCCTGGATTTTTTTCCCATTCTGTCCCTCACAGTTGAAGTATACCCATCCATCCATCCATCCATTTTCTACCGCTTATTCCCTTTCGGGGTCGCGGGGGGCGCTGGCGTCTATCTCAGCTACAATCGGGCGGAAGGCGGGGTACACCCTAGACAAGTCGCCACCTCATCGCAGGCCCAACACAGATATACCTATGATGAAAATTACAGACCTCTGTCATCATTTTAAGTGGGAGAATTTGCACAATCGGTGGCTGACTAAATACTTTTTTGCCCACTGTATAGTATAACAAATGTTCCACATACATGAGTAAAGACTTTTGTCACCTGTGTCTACCTGCTAAGACTTCACCCCTGAGGGCTGCGGGTGATGAGCTCAAGGATCGAAATCCACTAATTAGGCAGTGGAAGGTCGTAGGTGAGAATCGGGCCCTCAGGAAAATATGTTAACAGGGCACCGTCAAAGTAAGGATCTAATCTAGGTAGAAAATCAAACAGAAAATAAGAGATACACTGTAAAAAGACAAGATAAAAGTGGAGGAATGATTAGGAAAAAAAGAAAAATAGCAGTTGTAATCCTTTGATCCTTTCATTAGATCTGGAATCAAACAAATTTGCCAGAAGACACCCCTGCATGCGTTAGTCTCATTACTAGCCCGAGACACTGAGTCAATATCACTTTCGATGTGGAGACGCAAACTCACACCACCGTGAGGCTGCAGATGATGAGCAACAGGAGGTGGTTAGAATAAGTTAGACAGCTTATAAATCTCCCGCGGCATCATGATATAAAAAATAAATCCCTGCTTGGAAAAGCTGATTATGACCCTGAGGTGTTGTACTTACTCCAGTAACATTATAATTACTTGCACATTGTTATTGTATCCAACAGCATCCAAAATCCCGCCATAAGAAGATAACTACATCATCGGCGCTCAGTAGAACAAAGACCTCCGCCAAGGAGTGACAAAAAAGAATTATGGAGCACTCTGTGTGTTTATCTAGCCCAGGGGTCGGAGACCCAAAATGTTGAAAGAGCCATATTGGACCAAAAATACAAAAAACAAATCTGTCTGAAGCCGCAGAAAATTAAAAGCCCTATTACATACAGATAGCTTGTAATGAGATATAAATTGAATTATGATGACTTAAATAAAACTAAATGCGCTCAAATATAGCTACAAATGAGGCATAGTGATGCAATATGTACATACAGCTAGCTTAAATAGCATGTTAGCATCGATTAGCTTGCAGTCATGCAGTGACCAAATATGTCTGATTAGCACAATCCACATAAGTCAATAACATCAAATAAACTCACCTTCGTGCATTCATGCCCAACGTTATAAGTTTGGTGGACAAAATGAGACAGAAAAAGAAGTGGCATATATCATGTCTTGGAAAGTAGGAGAAAGTTATGCATGTAAACAAACTAGGGTGAGTTCAAGGACCGCCAAAATCAGTCGGACAAAACGGCGCTCAACAAATACTTGAATCAGTGACGCATGTTTAATACAAACACTGTGCTTTATAGCAATTAAGGAGGTTTGTGTCATGTTTGTCCTCCTACAGAAAACAAATTAAACAAAAAAAATGTTTTTTTCCCCTCATCATTTCCATTTTTCATATATTTTTGAAAAAGCTCCAGAGAGCCACTAGGGCAGAGCTAAAGAGCCGCATGAGGCTCCAGAGCCGCGGGTTGCCGACCCCTGATCCAGCCGCACTGTTGAAAGCAGCAGATTGCGCAATTAGCGGCGTGCAACGTTACTAGAAAGAGTGAGGCATAGACGGCAGTGAACAAAGCACACAACTGCCGGTTATATACTGATGCAATGTGAAATAATAATTGTAATATAATTGAAAATAATACACCGTATTTCCTTGAATTGCCGCCGGGGCGCTAATTAATTTAAAACCTCTTCTCACTCCTGCGCTTACCAAAGGCATGCGGTAAAAGTAAGCATGCACTAATTATTTTAAAACCTCTTCTCACTCCGGCAATTACCAAAGGTATTCAGTAAAAATTTGAGTGTGTTGTAAGCTTGGACCTTTAATCCTACTGAATAGCTCTTTATCTTCTTCCCTTTATGCAATTTCAAATTACCGGTATTGAAATCAGCCTCCTCCATTCTGAAAATGATGACAGGGTAAGTGTCACTCGTGACGTCACGAGTTTGACCAGGCGGTAATACTAAGCATGCGGTAATTATTTTGGGACGCGAGTTTGACCCGGCAGTAATTTAAGGCAGGCGCATACTATATGCCCTGCGGCAATTCAAGGAAATACGGTAATTCAATCAATCAATCCATCAAACTTTACTTATATAGCTAATAATGTGAGGGTCCAGTCTATAGTGGGGCCAATTAAAACAGGTCAAAGGTTATTGTTACGAAAGCTACCTTCTGGTTCGCGTAAAAATATGTAAGACATTTTGAGAAAACGTACAAGTGAAGTGAAGTGAATTATATTTATATAGCGCTTTTCTCTAGAGACTCAAAGCGCTTTACATAGTGAAACCCAATATTTAAGTTACATTTAAATCAGTGTGGGTGGCACTAGAAGCAGGTGGGTAAAGTGTCTTGCCCAAGGACACAACGGCAGCGACTAGGATGGCGGAAGTGGGAATCGAACCTGCAACCACCAAGTTGCTGGCACGGCCACTCTACCAACGGAGCTATACCGCCCATATATCACATATATATCCCTTATATACAACAATATTTAAAGTTTTCTGTTCGCTTTCTCCGCACATTAGACCTACTTTCGCTCAGCCTTCTGGGTAATATAGTACATACACATAAACTTCTAAGGTTACATGTACCGTATGTTTCAGATTATAAGTCGGTCTGAAGTATACGTCGCACCAGTCGAAAATGCGTAATAAAGAAGGAAAAAACCGAATAAGCGGTAGAAAATGGATGGATGGAAAAACGTATATACGTTGCACTGCATTAATAAGTCGCATTTTTGGGGGAAATGTATTTGATAAAATTCAACACCAAGAATAGACATTTGAAAGGCAATTTAAAATAAATAAAGAATAGTGAACAACATGCTGAATAAGTGTACGTTTTATGACGCATAAATAACCAACTGAGAAGGTGCCTGGTATGTTAACGTAACATATTATGGTAAGAGTCATTCAAATAACTATAACATATAGAACATGCTATACGTTTACCAAACAATCTGTCACTCCTAATCGATAAATCCGATGAAATCTTCCTCCTCGATGTCGCTTCTAAACAACTCTGCCAACTCCAAAGGTATGCGCCGCTTCCTCTTGTCGTTTTCTGCTGCATATTTCACTACGTCCAGCTTGTAATCTGCAGTACATGATCTCCTTTTCGGTGCCGTTTTTGTTCAGCCCTTCCCAGTTTTTATAAGTTACCACCAACGTTGAAATGATCCATTTTATTAGCTACTGCAGTAGCATATAGCATATAGCAGTTAGCATTCCATGACCAACAATGCACTTCTGCCATGACCCTACCCCGCCGAATTCTTATTGGTTGACGTGTGTGTGACGATTGCTCACATTTTCTTCGTCTCTTCCGCGAATTAGATAAATAATATTATTTGATATTTTACGGTAACGTGTTAATAATTTCACATATAAGTCGCTCCGGAGTATATTTCCCACCCCCGGCCAAACTATGAAAAAAACTGTGACCAATAGCCCGAAAAATACGATATGTCTGTATCATTTAACCTTTATTTATCTAGGGGAAGACAATTACGAACATATTTTCATTTGCAAGGCTGACCTAGCAGAGGGTAGCATTTACATGAGCGAGATGGTGAAGTGTGATGATAATTTCTCATCGGCTCTCATTTACCAAATCACTGCTATGGATCGCCCTCAACCAGGGCCACATTAATGCATTGGCCTACCTGGACTGAAGACCACAGGCGAAACAATGTATTGGGTATTGAAACAAATCAGACAGGTCAGCTTGGCGAAGCAGTTGTGTACTTTCTGTTTTTTTGTACAGCTACAAGCGGGACGTGAACACAGATCGCTTGTATGCGAGGCCGGCGTGCTGGCTACTGAGCTAAAAAGTATGGTCCATCTCCCCAATTGACTGCATATTTGTGAACATCTTCATGAACAAAAAATATTCCTAAATGGATAATAATCCTGCATAGTCGCTGTTCTGTTGAGTAAAATCCTGATTTATTTTTTTTCTAACTGTGTTTTCGGGCGGGTGTTGTTGAGGTTCACTCACCCACACCCCTTAGTTCAAGTTCACTGCTCTCAACAGTTCACAAAAGCTCTTAAAGTGTGGGGTATTGAAAAATAAATGATTTTTTTAAGTGGAAGAAACACTTTTCAAGGGTAAGACAGAGTGAATGTCTGCAACTTTTTTACAACAGAGCAGACAGCGGACAATTAGGAAGACTTTCTTTAGTTTATTTAAATATTTCTATTAGTTAAAATGAAATAAAACATTTCAGTATTTTGACAATGAGCTCTGAGTAGGTGCTTTTACTGCCATCTAGTGTCTACTCTTAAGTATGTGCGTCATTAAATGAGTAAGACATCAATACTCAATACATCAATTTGTTTTCCAATTTTAGTAAAAACCTTGTGCTTTTTGAGGTAAAGGTTTCCAGGAACATCCATCTATCCATGCATTTTCTACCGCTTGTCCCTTTCGTGGTCACGGGGGCT
Source organism: Nerophis ophidion (assembly GCF_033978795.1). Classification (NCBI taxonomy): domain Eukaryota; kingdom Metazoa; phylum Chordata; class Actinopteri; order Syngnathiformes; family Syngnathidae; genus Nerophis; species Nerophis ophidion. The sequence goes on along the minus strand of NC_084623.1, from coordinate 37,453,670 downwards.
GCTGGAGCCTATCTTAGCTGCATCCGAGCGGAAGGCGGCGTACACCCTGGACAAGTCGCTATCTCATCGCAGGGCCAATACAGATAGACAGACAACATTCACACTCACATTCACACACTAGGGCCCATTTTAGTGTTGCCAATCAACCTATCCCCAGGTGAATGTCTTTGGAAGTGGGAGGAAACCAGAGTACCCGGAGGAACACTTGAACCAATAATAACAAACCCGAAAAAAATGACCGCCGACGGTCATGGTTGTAATATAAAATACTAGAACAAAACCAAACAAAGGGTACAAAAAAAAAGCACGCACGTGGGCGGATAACAAACTAAGAGAGCTAGCAAAAAATTGCAACTTTTGCCACAACTTAATAAAACTAGTGTTGAATTCATTGTTTTCTTTCGACATCCACTAAAACCTTGCGGCCTAAATAGGAGCTTCATTTATTGAAAAGCTATTTATGCAATAGTTGTGTACAATTACAACGTCAACGGCACAGTCCCGCTAAGAGCAGACATACATTACAGGGGGGGGGGGGGGGGGGGGACAAGACAAGACCGCCGACGGTCATGGTTGTAATATAAAATACTAGAACAAAACCAAACAAAGGGTACAAACAAAAAGCACGCACGTGGGCGGATAACAAACTAAGAGAGCTAGCAAAAAATTGCAACTTTTGCCACAACTTAATAAAACTACTGTTGAAATCATTGTTTTCTTTCGACATCCACTAAAACCTTGCAGCCTAACTAGAGCTTCATTTTTTGAAAAGCTAATTATGCAATAGTTGTGTACAATTACAACTTCAAAGCACTCTTCTTGTGGCGAAAACATCTTCAAACTCATATTTCTGTGAGAGTTTGAGCTTTTTTTCTTTGACCTCACCGCTTCACTGTCATCTGCATCCGATACATTCTTTCTTGTCCCAGTCACAACGCATTACAATCCACACAGTTCTCCATTGTGCTCCCGCACAAGTCAGTCATTGTTTCTGCGACACGGTGACAGGGGGACCTCCATGTCAACACCAACAGTATGGCAGTGGATCAATGTCCGACCACAGGCTCGGTCAAAGGTGAAAGGCCGGAGGTTAGAGAACAGTTGCTATTAAAGGAGCCTGCTCTGTCAACACATTTGTATTTGCAGGAATAGACACATCGTTTCCCATCAGCACGGATCATCAAATTGTCGTGTCGTTTGGTGAACGCATTAATCATGTTGTGGGAAAATATTTGACACAGAATCGCGATGATGGCAACGCAATGAACTGCAATCCATCCTTAAGGTAATCTTGCTGTATGTTTCCTGAGCTCCATGTAGGACTATAAATATGGATACAAGTTGTATGACATACAGTACTTTGCAAAATTGCATCCCTCCAAATATTTGATTCTATCTTTTCATAGGGCAACATTAAATAAACTACACTTTAACAACATGTAAAGTAGCGTGGGCAACGGCGAAACACAGCCATTATTCTGTAAACCCGGGGTCACCAACCTTTTTGAAACCAAGAGCTACTTCTTGGGTACTGATTAATGCGAAGGGCTACCAGTTTGATACACACTGAAATAAATTGCCAGAAATAGCCAATTTGCTCAATTTACCTTTAATAAATAAAAAATAAATAAATAAATAAATAAATAAAAAAAAAAAAAAAAATATATATATATATATATATATATATATATATATATATATATATATATATATATATATATATATATATATATATATAAAATGGGTATTTCTCTCTGTCATTCCGTCGTACATTTTTTTTCCCTTTACGGAAGGTTTTTTGTAGAGAATAGATGATGAAAAAAACACTTAATTGAATGGTTTAAAAGAGGAGAAAACAGGAAAAAAATGAAAATTACATTTTCAAACATAGTTTATCTTCAATTTTGACTCTTTAAAATTCAAAATTCAACCGAAAAAAAAAGAAAAACTAGCTAATTCAAATATTTTTGAAAAAATTAAAAAAATTATTTATGGAACATCATTAGTATTTTTTACCGATTAAGATTAATTCTAAAATGTTGATGCCATGTTTTAAATAGGTTAAAATCCAATCTGCACTTTGTTAGAATACATAACAAATTGGACCAAGCTATATTTCAAAAGACTTTGAAATAAGATTTAAATTTGATTCTAAAGATTTTCTAGATTTGCCAGAATAATTTTATTGAATTTTAATCATAATAAGTTATGAAGAAATATTTCACAAATATTCTTCGTCGAAAAAACAGAAGCTAAAATGAATAATTCAATTAAAATGTATTTATTATTCTTTACAATAAAAAAAAAAACATTTACTTAAACATTGATTTAAATTGTCAGGAAAGAAGAGGAAGGAATTTAAAAGGTAAAAAGGTATATGTGTTTAAAAATCCTAAAATCTTTTTTAAGGTTGTATTTTTTCTTTAAAATTGTCTTTCTGAAAGTTACAAGAAGCAAAGTAAAAAAAATAAATGCATTTATTTAAACAAGTGTAGACCAAATCTTTAAAATATTTTCTTGGATTTTCAAATTCTATTTGAGTTTTGTCTCTCTTAGAATTAAAAATGTCGAGCAAAGCAAAACCAGCTTGCTAGTAAATAAATAAAATAAAAAAAATAGAGGCAGCTCACTGGTAAGTGCTGCTATTTGAGCTATTTTAGAACAGGCCAGCGGGCGACTCATCTGGTCGTTACGGGCGACCTGGTGCCCGCGGGCACCGCATTGGCGACCCCTGCTGTAAACTATAGTGACCAAACTGAGTACACTCCTGAAAATGTCCAAATTGGACTCAATTACCCGTCCCCCCCGCCAGGTGTCATGTGACTCATTAGTGTTACAAGGTCTCAGGTGTGAATGGGGAGCAGGTGTGTTCAATTTGTAGCGATCGCGTTCGCACATCCATACTGATCACTGGGAGTTCAATAAATTAGGGAAACAAACTTTCTGACGATCTCAGGGCCACATTTCGAGAAAGCTAAGGACCAGTCTCCCTATAATATTATTCTAATTTTAGAAACCAGCATCAGCCTCTGCAAATGATATTTGTTTTCAACGCATTTCTTTTATTGGCTACAAATGTCTAAAGTAAATAGACTGATTAGGCAAATACTGTAATTTCCAGACTATAAGCCATTATTTTTACCTACGCTTTGAAACATGGGGTTTATAAGACGGTATGGCTAATTTGTGGATTATTCTTCACTGACAGCAATAATAATATAATTTTTATATAAAATAATAAAATAAAACAAGTCAAAACACTGACATTGTTTGTGCTACGGCACCGTCTTTTAGACACATTCACTTACTGCAGGTGCTGCAGAGTCTTTCAATTCATCAGTAGTTAATATAGTCAATTTAGTCAATTGAGTTAAAGTAGTCAAGTTCTTCAGTTATATTAGTAGTGTTCCTTAAGATTCCATTTTAGGTCCTCTATTTCAGTGGTTCTCAAATGGGTTTACGCATACCCCTGGGGGTACTTGAAGGTATGCCAAGGGGTACGTGAGATTTTTTTTTTAATTCTAAAAATAGCAACAATTCAAACATCCATTGTAAATATATTTATTGAATAATACTTCAACAAAATATGGATGTGAGTTCATAAACTGTGAAAAAAATACAACAATGCAATATTCAGTGTTGACATCAAGATTTTTTGTGGACATGTTCCATAAATATTGATGTTAAAGATTTCTTTTTTTGTAAAGAAATGTATAGCATTAAGTTCATGAATCCAGATGGATCTCTATTACAATCCCCAAAGAGGGCACTTTAAATTGATGATCACTTCTATGTGTAGAAATCTTTATTTATAATTGAATCACTTGTTTATTTTTCAACAAGTTTTTAGTTATTTTAAAATCTTTTTTTTTCCAAATAGTTCAAGAAAGACCACTACAAATGAGCAATATTTTGCACTGTTATACAATTTAATAAATCAGAAACTGATGACATAGTGCTGTATTTTACTTCTTTATGTCTTTTTTTCAACCAAAATGATTTTCTCTGATTAGGGGGTACTTGAATTAAGACAAATGTTCACAGGGGGTACATCACTGAAAAAAGGTTGAGAACCACTGCTCTATTTCATCAATTGGGGTATTCAATTGCTGGCCTGTGAGTTCAGTTCAAAATAATTGTGAGAGACTCACATTCTTACAGCAGATTCTTAACACACTACACAATGCTTTCATAGAGATGAGCTTTGACTTTGACCATTTTTTTTGCAAAAGTTCCTTAGGAAAACATAAGAGCGCTCCGTAACTCTGACAAAGTATAATCTAAAGTCAAATGTCTTTCAATTTTGTTGAAGTGTCCTTGGGCAAGATAGCAAACTAGCCCTGACATATACTGCATCATCCATCCTTCCATTTTCTACCACTTGTCCCTCTCAGGGTCGTAGGGGTGTTGGTGCCTATTCCAGCTGCATTCGAGCAGAAGGTGGTGTAGACCTTAGACAAGTCGTCACCTCATCACAGGATACTGCATCATACGTTTGGAAATTAGCCTGTTGAGCTTTCTGTGACACTCTTAATATATTAAAGGCCTACTGAAACCCACTACTACCGACCACGCAGTCTGATAGTTTATACATCAATGATGAAATTTTAACATTGCAACACATGCCAATACGGCCTTTTTAGTTTACTAAATTGCAATTTTAAATTTCCCGCGAGGTATCCTGTTGAAAACGTCGCGGAATGATGACGCTTATGTTGACACGTGCTTGTGACGTTATTGGTTGGAGCGAACATTTCAGCCCAGCACCACACACGGCTAAAAGTCGTCTCTTTTCATCGCGTAATTACACACTATTTTGGATATCTGTGTTGCTGAATCTTTTGCAATTTCTTCAATTAATAAAGGAAACGTCAAATAAGAATGCTGTTGGTGGAAAGCGGTGGATTGCAGCTGCCTTTAGCAACCGAAACACAGCCGGTGTATCTTTGATTGTTGTGAAGCTTTAACACAGAGCGGTCAAGCGAACATGTTTCTCTACGTCAACCAGCAAGTTTTTGGATGGGAGAATTGTGATATGAAGTCGGCTCCTACCAGGGACTTGAGTGGATTATGCAACCTCCTCCTGCAGCTCAAAAAGGCAGCTGTGATCTTGGCTCCTCGGCTTCTCTCAGAGACACTGGCGTTCACCGCAGCCATCCGACTTTAAGGTATGACTTTATAATCTCACTAAAACACTATCAACACAATAAGCAGATAAGGGATTTTCCAGAATTATCATAGTAAATGTGTCTAATAACATCTGAATCGCTCACACTGCCGCCGCCTGGAGCCGTCTCCTTTTCTTTTTTTTTTTTAGTGTTTTACTCTAACTTTCCTCATCCACGAATCTTTCATCCTCGCTCAAATTAATGGGGAAATCGTCGCTTTCTCGGTCCGAATAGCTCTTGCTGCGGGTGTCTATGATTATCAACAATGTGACAATGTGAGGAGCCCTACAACCTGTGACGTAACGCGCACATGTTCTGCTACTTCCGGTAAAGGCAAGGCTTTTTTATTGGCGACCAAAAGTTGCGAACTTTATCATCGATGTTCTCTACTAAATCCTTTCAGCAAAAATACGGCAATATCGCGAAATGATCAAGTATGACACATAGATTGGACCTGTTATCCCTGTTTAAATAAGAACATCTCATTTCAGTAGGCCTTCAAATTGCCTTATAGGAAGATAGGTGCCGCACAATTAAAACTATTAAATCAATATGATTTTTGTTTTCGTTTGTCAAAAATTGATACCTATTTTTCATAAGTATAAAACCCTCTAACAGTCTGAGTTGATGAAAAGAATCCCAAACCGGACATTTCAAGCTGATCTGTTTCATTGCACTGTTTATCTGTTGGTAGGTCTCCACGTACTGCTAATGTTTGCGCTCATGTCACCTTGGTACAATCCACTAAGCACCCAGCAGACCCTCTAGCTCAGCCAGGCCAAAGTAATCAACACATCCTGCAGGGTATACGGGAGCCTTGCTGACTGACCACAGAAAGCATCCATGCACACCTGAGCACAGCCAAGAGAGCGAGATACACAGTAGGAAATTCGCACATATTTGAAAGCTTTGCAAACGGTGCACGGAAATCCTAATGGTCTGTGTCTGTGAGTTTTTTTGTGTTTAACAAATATCCTGTGGCATGTGCACATTGTAAGGGTCTGGGGACGAATTCATGGTCTGACTAAATCTTGCTATAAAGAGCTCCCTGTATCATAAAGGACTTTCATGCAACTCTTTTGACACGTCACAATAGCAATTCCTGACACTGTGAGAGGGGTTTGTGCGTCTGCCTCACAATATGAAGGTCCTGGGTAGTCAGGGTTCATTCCCGGGCTCGGGATCTTTCTGTGTGGAGTTTGCATGTCCTCCCCGTGAATGCGTGGGTTCCCTCCAGGTTCTCCGACTTCCTCCCACTTTCAAAGACATGCACCTGTGGATAGGTTGATTGGCAACACTAAATTGGCCCTAATGTGAGTGTTAATGTTGCCTGTCTATCTGTTTTGGCCCTGCGATAAGGTGGCGACTTGTCCAGGGTGTACTCCGCCTTCCGCCTGATTGTATCTGAGATAGGCACCGGCGCCCCCCGCGGCCCCAAAGGGAAAAAGCGGTAGGAAATGGATGGATGGACGGACACTGTGAGAATGTAATTGCAGAATACTGGTGTATTCTATCCACAAAGTGTATTGACTGTGAATGCCTTGAATATGCTTGTAATCTTCACCGCCGTGCAAGTCTGCATTTTGTTAGACTTTGCTGGTTTTATTTTCGACTTGTATCCGTCAAACTTCAATACTACACTGGCTCGCCAAGCAAACTTGTTGCATGATCCACCGGGCACCTCAAATATATGCTCAAAACAGATGGTGACGAAGACTAACTGAAAATCCACCCTCATGATCTTGTCCATCAATGTTGGTTCCAGGTTGCAATAACAGTCCCCTTTTTCTCCTTCTCTTTGTAATTCTCAGTTTGCTCGCAATGGGAAGCCAACAGGCTATATAGACGATGACCATTGTGTTTGCTCACATAGGGGTGTCCAAAGCGTTGCGTAGGGGCAATTTGCGGCTGGTGGCTCATTTATTGCTGGCCAAAGGTACATTGTAGAAATCTTGAACGTTATTAAATACGAGATATTATTAATACCATATCCATCCATCCATCCCTCCACCATCTTCCACTTATCCGAGGTCGGGTCACGGGGGCAGCAGCCTAAGCAGGGAAGCCCAGACTTCCCTCTCCCCAGCCACTTCGTCTAGCTCTTCCCGGGGGATCCCGAGGCGTTCCCAGGCCAGCCGGGAGACATAGTCTTCCCAACATGTCCTGGGTCTTCCCCGTGGCCTCCTACCGGTTGGACGTTCGGGTTTTTGATTGATTGATTGATACCTTTATTAGTAGATTGCACAGTTCAGTACATATTCCGTACAATTGACCACTCAATGGTAACACCCGAATAAGTTTTTCAACTTGTTTAAGTCGGTGTCCACGTTAATCAATTCGTGGCATCCTGACCAGATGCCCGAGCCACCTCATCTGGCTCCTCCCGATGTGGAGGAGCAGCGGCTTTACTTTGAGTTCCTCCCGGATGGCAGAGCTTCTCACCCTATCTCTAAGGGAGAGACCCGCCACCCGGCGGAGGAAACTAATTTCGGCCGCTTGTATCTTATCTTGATCTTATCCTTTCGGTCATGACCCAAAGCTCATGACCATAGGTGAGGATGGGAACATAGATCGACCGGTAAATTGAGAGCTCTGCCTTCCGGCTCAGCTCCTTCTTCACCACAACGGATCGATACAACGTCCGCATTACTGAAGACGCCGCGCCGATCCACCTGTCGATCTCACGATCCACTCTTCCCCCAGTCGTGAACAAGACTCCTAGGTACTTGAACTCCTCCACTTGGGGCAGGGTCTCCTCTCCAACCCGGAGATGGCACTCCACCCCTTTTCCGGGCGAGAACCATGGACTCGGACTTGGAGGTGCTGATTCCCATCCCAGTCGCTTCACAACCGGCTGAGAACCGATGCAGTGAGAGCTTAAGATCCTGGCCAGACGAAGCCATTAGGACCACATTATCTGCAAAAAGCAGAAACCTAATCCCGCGGCCACCAAACCGGAACCCCTCAACGCCTTGACTGAGCCTAGAAATTCTGTCCATAAAAGTTATGAAATGAATCGGTGACAAAGGACAGCCTTGGCGGAGTCCAACCCTCACTGGAAATATACTTAAAGGCCTACTGAGACCCACTCCTACCGACCACGCGGACTGATAGTTTATACATCAATGATGAAATATTAACATTGCAACACATGCCAATACGGCCGGTTTAGTTTACTAAATTACAATTTTAAATTTCCCGCAGAGTTTCTTGTTGAAAACGTCGCGGAATGATGACGCGTATGATGACGCGTGTTTGTGACGTCTCAGGTTGTAGCGGACATATTAGCCCAGCACCATTTACGGCTAAAAGTCGTCTCTTTTCATCGCATAATTACACAGTAATTTGGACATCTGTGTTGCTGAATCTTTTGCAATTTGTTTAATTAATAATGGAGACGTCAAATAAGAATGCTGTTGGTGGAAAGCGGTGGATTGCAGCTGCCTTTAGCATCGAAACACAGCCGGTGTTTCTTTGTTTGTTGTGAAGGCGAACATGTTTCTCTACGTCACCCAGCAAGTTTTTGGATGGGAAAATTTTGATATTAAGTCAGCTCTTACCGGAGACTTCAGTGGATTATGGGACCTCCTCCTGTAGCTGTCAAAAAGGCAGCTGTGATCTTGGCTCCTCGGCTTCTCTCAGAGACACTGGAGTTCACCACAGCCATCCGACTTTCAGCTATGACAGTTTAATCTCACTAAAATACTATTAACACAATAATTAGATAAGGGATTTTGCAGAATTACCCAAGTAAATGTGTCTAATTACATCTGAAACGCACCCACTGCCGCCGCTTTTTTTTTTTTTTTTTTGCGCCTCACTCTAACTTTCCTCATCCACAAATCTTTCATCCTCGCTCAAATTAATGGAGAAATCGTCGTATTCTCGGTCTGAATAGCTCTTGATTCTGGAGGCTATGATTATAAACATAGGGAGGATGTGACGAACCCTACAACCCGTGACGTCACACGCACATTGTCTGCTACTTCCGGTAAAGGCAAGGCCTTTCTATTAGCGACCAAAAGTTGGGAACTTTATCGTCGATGTTCTCTACTAAATCCTTTCAGCAAAAATATGGCAATATCGCAAAATAATCAAGTATGACACATAGACTGGACCTGCTATCCCCGTTTAAATACGAAAATCTCATTTCAGTAGGCTTTTAAACCAAACTAAATATAATTAAAATAAGTATTCTTACAGCTTGCCTCGGTTAAAGGTGCAAGGCCGAGAAAGGGGAATTTAGTTCCAAAAACCTTTGTAACTACTTTTCACGAACATGCTGCCATGACCCTCACTTGTGATTAAGCATGATGACTCAAAACAAGAAATCTGCCGAATAATTAAAAGGTCAAATAAATGATGTTAATGATGATACATGTCACAAGTTGCGATTTATGCAGGCTTGAGGTAGAATTCTCCATTGAACTAGTCTGAAAATTCTGTGATGCACTCCACACTTTCCATAAATTTATTCCATCTGTATGTTCTGACTACATGACTAAAAGGGATAAGCTGTACAACACATGCAACACGAGATATAGGGATTGATCCGAACACTTTAAGCCACCAATACTTTCATTAACGTATCACTCTTTATTGATTCTTATTGCCCTGCACTTAGTTAAGTAATTCCTAATTAGCTAATGTGTTTAAGGTGTGAACAACACTGGACCTGAGTGTGAATATATGTTAGGTTAGTTCTTAATCATCACAGTTATTTCCAGGCATACACAACTAAAGACTGTGAGACTGTGTGTTTCCTTAACCCATTCTTCTGGGTCAGTGGTTTGTTTGCAGAAAATATATTTAAAAAAGGCATTCTGGTAGTTTTTATTTTCCATGCAGCACTGTCCTAAAAGTCGATCGATGGTGAAGTGGAGGGTCACAAGCTTGTACAAACCCTGTTTCCATATGAGTTGGGAAATTGTGTTAGAAGTAAATACAAACGGAATACAATGATTTGCAAATCATTTGCAAACTATATTCAGTTGAATATGCTACAAAGACAACATATTTGATGTTCAAACTGATAAACATTTTTTTTGGTGCAAATAATCATTAACTTTAGAATTTGATGGCAGCAACACGTGACAAAAAAGTTGGGAAAGGTGGCAATAAATACTGATAAAGTTGAGAAATGCTAATCAAACACTTATTTGGAACATCGCAGAGGTGTGCAGGCTAATTGGGAACAGGTGGGTGCCATGATTGGGTATAAAAGCAGCTTCCATGAAATGCTAAGTAATTCACAAACAAGGATGGGGCGAGGGTCACCAATTTGTAAGCAAATTGTCGAACAGTTTTAGAACAACATTTCTCAACGAGCTATTGCAAGGAATTTAGGGATTTTACCATCTACGGTCCGTAAAATCATCAAAAGGTTCAGAGAATCTGGAGAAATCACTGCACTTAAGCGATGATATTACAGACCTGTGACCCTTCAGGCGGTACTGCATCAAAAACCGACATCAGTGTGTAAAGGATATCACCACATGGGCTCAGGAACACTTCATAAAACCACTGTCAGTAACTACAGTTGGACGCTACATTTGCAAGTGCAAGTTGAAACTCTACTATGTAAAGCGAAAGCCATTTATCAACAACACCCAGGAACGCCGCTGGCTTCGCTGGGCCCGAGCTCATCTAAGATAGACTGATGCAAAGTGGAAAAGTGTTCTGTGGTCTGACAAGTCCACATTTCAAATTATATTTGGAAACTGTGGACGTGGTGTCCTCTGGAACAAAGAGGAAAATAACCATCCGGATTGTTATAGGCACAAAGTTCAAAATCCAGCATCTGTGATAGTATGGGGGTGCATTAGTGCCCAAGGTATGGGTAACTTACACATCTGTGAAGGTCCATACAGGTTTTGGAGCAACATATGTTGTCATCCACGCAACGTTATCATGGACGCCCCTGCTTATTTCAGCAAGACAATGCCAAGCCGCGTGTTACAACAGCGTGGTTTCGTAGTAAAAGAGTGTGGGTACTTTCCTGGCCCACCTGCAGTCCAGACCTGTCTCCCATTGAAAATGTGTGACGCATTATGAAGCCTAAAATACGACAGCGGAGACCCCGCACTGTTGAACCACTGAAGCTCTACATAAAACAAAAATGGGAAAGAATTCCACTTTCAAAGCTTCAACAATTAGTTTCCTCAGTTCCCAAATGTTTATTGAGTGTTGCTAAAAGAAAAGGTGATGTAACACAGTGGTGAACATGTCCTTTCCCAACTACTTTGACACGTGTTGCAGCCATTATATTCTAAGTTAATTATTATTTGAAAAAAAAAAAAGTCTATAAGTTTGAACATCACATATCTTGTCTTTGTTGTGCATTCAACTGAATATGGGTTGAAAAGGAATTGCAAATCATTGTATTCCGTTTATATTTACATCTAACCCAATTTCCCAACTCATATGAAAACAGGGTTTGTAGTGCCCCCTCTGTATATAAAGGACTCTGGCAACACATTGTCACTTCAGAGATTGGTAGTTGTCTGCATAACATCACTGGAGTCTTCTAAGAGGAAATGTGGTACACTAAAGATGCGCTACATAAATGAACAAGGTGCGATTGAAGATACGAGGAGAAAACAAGACTAGACAGAAATTCCAACAGATTATTCAGAAGTTAACATGTTATGTTATGTTATTTTAATTTATTATGCGCCCCCCAAATAACGGTTACATCGGCCCAGAAACAGAGAGTGAGACACACAAAGGAATCTAGAACAAACATTTAAGACACACAATGAACACATAAATCAAAAATCATCAGTGGCAAAGAGGTGAGTTTTAAGCTGTGTTCTAAAAGAGTCCAGAGTGGTGGCGGACTTGACATTCAGATGGCGCTCATGTTTGACCGCGGGACCTTCAGGGTCATCTGGTTGTCAGATCTAAGGCAACGACCAAGCCTGGAACCGGTAGGTTGGTCAAGGAGATCTCTGATGTACGTAACGTAAGTATGGAAATGTAACATACATTTTGCAATGGCATCTCCAAAGCACTGACCTAAACGTTTTTTTTTTTGTGGACTCTGCTTAAAATTTGGGAAACCAACCATTTCATCACAAGTCTACCCATTCTGCCTGGAAGAGTGGTCAAATACCCAGCCAGAATTATGATAAATGTGTGTTCACCCTAAAAAATAGTTTAAATGCATTATTAAAGATGGGGCGTTATAGTTTGGTTGCTAGAGCAGTCGTGCCAGCAACTTGAGGGTTGCAGGTTCGATACCCGCTTGCACCATCCTAGTCACTGACGTTGTGTCCTTGGGCAAGACACTTTACCCACCGAAAAGTCGGAAAAAGGTCCGAAATTGTTTACAAATCCTACCCAGGATATAGTTCCCAGTGCCACCCGCACTGGTTTTAAATGTAACTTGGATATTGGGTTTCACAATGTAAAGTGCTATGAGGCACTGGAGAAAAGCGCTATGTAAATATAATTCACTTCACTTCATCACCCCCTGGGAAGTGAGGGGAGCAGTGGGCGCAGCGGTGCCGCGCCCGGGAATCATTTATGGTGATTTAACCCCCAATTCCAACCCTTGATTCTGAGTGCCTAGCAGGGAGGCAATGGGTCCCATTTTTTTTATAGTCCTTGGTATGACTTGGCCGGGGTTTGAACTCACAACCTACCGATCTCAGGGCGGACACTCTAACCCATGTGTGTCAAACTCTGGCCCGTGGGCCAGATCTGGCCCGCCGTGTAATTTAATTTGGCCCTTGAGGCAATATCAATTTAGCATTAGAGCTGGGCCGCCAGTGTTATACAGCGTCGGTGCCGCTGTAACACTGCATTCACCGCTAATACTCATACTTGCCAACCCTCCTAATTTTCCCGGTAGACTCCCGAAGTTCAGTGCCCCTCCCGAAAATCTCCCGGGTCAAACATTCTCCCGAATTTCTACCGATTTCCACCTGGCCAACTATATTCGGGGCGTGCATTTAAGGCACTGCCTTTAGCGTTCTCTACAACCTGTCATCACGTCCGCTTTTCCTCCATACTAAAAGCGTGTCACATAATATTTGTGGCTTTTACACACACACACACACACACAAACGCAAAAAGTGAATGCAAGGCATACTTGGTCAACAGCCATACAGGTCACACTGAGGGTGGCCGTATAAACAACTTTAGCACTGTTACAAATATGCGCCACACTGTGAACCCACACCAAACAAGACTGACAAACACATTTCGGCTGAACATCCGCACCGTAACACAACAGAACAAATACCCAAAACCCCTTGCAGCACTAACTCTTCCGGGAAACTTCCAGCAAACTGACCAATAATTAACTTTTTATTCATGCATTCTCTCTTGCTACTTCAAGGCGTAAATGTTTGGTTCATTCATTATTGTTATTTTATTTTCAAATGTATTATTAGCCTGTGGAAAAAAATATATATTTACCTTAGAAGATTGCAAATAGAAAACCAGGCATAACATTTTTATTTAAATTTTATTTGATATGCCATTGATATTTTTTTAATTATTATTATTATTATTTGAAACTGGATTTTGCATGTCACTAAAGTTATATCAGCCTTGCTTGTTCAATATGTAATGCAAAACTTGTTTGGGTCCCTATTAAAAGGTTAATTCGTTCAACCTTGGCCCGCGGCTTTGTTCCGTTTAAAATGTTGGCCCAATCTGTATTTGAGTTTGACACCCCTGCTCTAACCACTTGGCCACTGAGTAGGTTTATGAAGAGCACATAGTTGAAATGGCATCCTATGATGACGAACTTCTGTTCGTGACTGTATATTATTATATATCTGCAAAGGGCAGGCTGACTTCTTCCATTTTAATTTCCTGTATTGTGTTGACACGGTGCCTCAGCACTAATCTTCCTAAAGTATATATTTTTACAATGATTACATCAAAAATGTCATGTCAATCTTACCGCTTCCTGACGTGCAGAGCTCAGAATTCTTTTGAGACCTCTCTTCAACCACATAGCCCCTGGCAGCCAGCGGCATGGAGCAGGTGTGCACATAAATACCAGAGGACATGAGAAGACGTACTGTAGATCAGAGAGAAGGGGGTTAAGTCAAATGATTAGCGGGAGGACAATTAGACGGCCAGTACTACTCGCATAACAGGGTGTGAATATAAGAGGTGAAAGGTGGGCGACCTTGGTTAGAGGAGGTGATGAGGAGACGAAAGATGAAAGCCAGAGTAAAAAAAAAGTAAACCGGGATACTGAGACCAAAATTCAAAACCTATCTTTTTTCAAGATATTTAGGTTTACACTTAAACTGATTGTCCAAATGTTATCCACCGTGGGCCTCATACTAAAATTTCAAAGCATGCGAGTGTCGATTTTAATATTTTTTAAATCTTGTAAAAAAAAATGCTAAAACAGACATTATATAGAATATACACAAACACCAGAACCAGTGAATTTGGCACGTTGTGTAAATCGAAAATAAAAACAGAATACAATGATTTACGCATCCTTTTCAACCTGTATTCAATTCAATATACTTCAAAGACAAGATACTTCACGTTCAAACTGGATAACTGTTATTTTTTGCAAATATTACCTCATTTGGAATTTGATGTCTGCAACATGTTTCAAAAAAGCTGATTCAAGTGGCAAAAAAGACTGAGAAAGTTCAGAAATGCTCATCAAACACTTATTAGGAAAATCCCACAGGTGAACAGGCTCATTGGGAACAGGTGAGTGCCATGATTGGGTATAAAAGCAGCTTCCATGAAATGCTCAGTCATCCACAAAGAAGGATGGAGCGAGGGTCACCACTTTGTCGACAAATGCATGAGCAAATTGTCGAACAGTTAACGAACAACATTTATCAACAATTTTAAGGAATTTAGGGATTTCACTATCCAAGATCTGTAATATCATCCAAAGGTTCGGAGAACCTGGAGAAATCACTGCACGTGACATTGAATGCCCTTGACCTTGGATCCCTCGGGTGGTATGGCATAAAAAAGCGACATCAGTGTGTAAAGGATATCACCACATGGGCTCAGGAACACTTTGGAAAACAACTGTCAGTAACTACAGTTTGCCGCTGAATCTGTAAGTGCAAGTTAAAACTCTACTATGCAAAGCGGAAGCCATTTATCAACAACACCCAGAAACGCATGGTTGATACTTAGCCTGCGCCTCTGTTTAGGTGGACATAATTTTTCGCCTTGATCAGCGCTGATTTCTTGATTGGAACATACCAAACACAGTTAAACAAGAGAAAGTTGGTATACAACTTTTTTTAGACAGATTTGGTATGGGCCATAGTTCTTCAGTACTGTGGCATCAAGACTACTCCTCTTTAGGACAGACTCAATGACAACCGTTTTTTAAGGCCTTTGAAAATGTTCCAGCCTGAAGTAATGTGTTAACTAGACGAGAGAATTGTGGTAACAAACTGCTCAGCACAAATTTTTGAAATCTAGTGGGTAACTCATCAAGGCAGCAAGTTGATGGACTCAGACTGTGGATAATTTTTTAAACTTGTTTGTAAGTGACAGGAGTGAAATGTGCCTGCTGTGATTGACTATTTGACTGCAGAGTAACTATTTGTTTCCCAGGAATTATTGCATGTTTAACGTATTAAACTTTATCATGAAATAATATTGCAAACTCATTGTAATTTGGTGTAGAAATTAGTTCTATTGGAAGTGAACATGGAGGGATTGTTAATCAGTTTACTGTAGCAAACAGGACACGAGGTTTGTTATTACAGTTTAGGATGTTTTCAGAAAAAATATTTTATACTTGTTCTACACAAAGTCTGGTTGAATTCATTTAACTTTTCTTTGTAAATCTCATAATGAGTTTGGAGCTTTGATTTTCACCATTTCCGTTCGGCTCTGTGATCTCCCTTATCTGTGCCCTGACCAAGTCTTCATTTCCCCATGGCGCCTTTTGCCTTGTTTTAACCATTCTAACCTTGACAGGAGCAATGGTGTCCAAAGCATTTACAACACAGGAGCAAGTCATCAACATTAACATATGGGGTGTTTTTGAACCAAATCATTTCCACAAACTGTGTCCATATGCTATCATTTATGAGTCTTCCCCTAACAACCGCAGACCAAACTGCTGGTTTGGGTCTAACAGACAAGTGGAAGAAAACACAAAATTGATCTGATAAAGGAAGCATTGATAACATTCATGTTTGAAATAGCGAGACCCTCGGTAATTATCAAATGAAGAGTGTGGCCTCGTCTGTGGGTGGGCTCGTTTACTTGCTGAGTTAGACCAAACATTTCAAGGACAGAACTGAGTTCTTTAGCATGCCTGTCATTGGCTACGTCTACATGCACATTTAAGTCCTCTGTGATGATCAGACAGTCAAAGTCAGTTCACAGAACTGAAAGTAAGTCCATACAATCATAAATATATTTATCTAAATGATCTGGTTGTTTGTCGTTAATAATATATCATTTGGATGAGTGTTGTATCTCCAATTTGGTTTTGCTGCGTCTCAACAAAAATAGTTAGTCAGGTGGGCTAGTTTCAATCAGAGCTGCCTTTGCTGTGGTTATGTGGAGCCATGTCTCAATTAAAAACATTAAAAAAATCAAGATTGTAAGAAGAAATTAAATTAGTAATGAATTACTTAAAGATCTGACATTGAGTAGTGCATGTATGAGATTAGCTAGAGTTACACTTGACATTGTATTCTTCAAAGGAATGTGGATTACATTAATCTGATCAAATAATCTCACTGTCTGTCTTTCAACTAATCTGCAGTTGTGATCAAAATTATTCAACCCCCACAAAATGTTGTTTTAGCAAGTTGGACATTTATTCCGTATTTTGTTTATAGTCATATCAAATAAAGATGTGTCAAATAGACAAATGCAACTTAAATTGTAACACTGTATTTTACAAAATACCAAAAAAAATAAATTTTTCTTAATATCTCATTGACAAAATTATTCAACCCCCTAGTTACATGCATCTTTAGTACTTGGTAGAACACCCTTTGGCAGTAATTACATCCTTCAAACGTGATACATAACCGGACACAAGCTTCTTGCAACCATCTGCAGGTATTTTAGCCCATTCCTCTTGGGCAAAGGCCTCCAGTTCATTCATATTCTTGGGCTTGCGTGCTGCAACTGCCTTCTTCAAGTCCCACCACAGGTTTTCTATAGGATTTAGGTTTGGCCACTCCAGAGTCTTCCAGCCCTTCTTATGCAACCACTCTGATGTTGATTTGGAGGTATGCTTGGGATCGTTGTCATGTTGGAAGGTCCAACGTCTCCCAAGCCTCAGCTTCGTCACTGACTTCATGACATTTGCAGCTAATATATCCTGGTAGGAAATATAATTCATAATGCCTTGAACGCGCTGGAGATTCCCGGTAC
Organism: Nerophis ophidion; assembly: GCF_033978795.1. Lineage (NCBI taxonomy): Eukaryota > Metazoa > Chordata > Actinopteri > Syngnathiformes > Syngnathidae > Nerophis > Nerophis ophidion. Next base: position 37,436,145 of record NC_084623.1, on the reverse strand, counting down.
CTGAGGCAGAGAAACAGCCCCAGAACATGATTGACCCTCCACCATGCTTAACAGTAGGCAAGGTGTTATTCTCTTTGTAAGCTACATTTTTTCTCCTCCAGACATAACGTTGATGCATAGGCCCAAAGAGTTCCAGTTTTGTCTCATCACTCCATAGAATAGTTTCCCAAAACCTTTGGGGTTTGTCCAGATGCTTTTTGGCATACTGGAGTCTATTTTTCCTTGTGCCTGGTAGTCAGAAGTGGGGTGCGCCTGGGAGTTCTGGCATGGAGGCCTTCATCTCGTAGTGCGCGCCTTATTGTCTGGGACGAAACCTGCGTTCCCCCTTCTGCAATGTCCTATTGTTGTTCCTCAGCTGTTACCCGGGGGTTTTTCACCACTGTACGCTTCAAATACCGGACAGCAGTTGCACACAGCATCCTCTTTCCACCACGCCCAGGTAGTGTTTCCACTGTGCCTTTAGCTTTAAACTTGCGAATTATGTTCCCAACTGTGTCTCTTGGAATGTGTAATGTCTTTGCTATTTTCTTATTTCCATATCCTTTCTTATGAACAGAAATTACCTCCTCTCTTGACTTCTTTGACCACTCCCTGGACTTCACCATGTTGCAAATACACCATTGCCCATCTACAAGAAGCTGAGCGTCACAGTCTTTTTCAATCAGTGTAATTGTTGCTCGTTATGGTTCTAATCACATCTACAGGTGTTTTCAACATCTGATTGAAAAGACCTTATTCAAATTCTGTTCTTAAGCGTTTTGATCTTCAAGGGGTTAAATAATTGTGTCAACGAGATATTAAGAGAAATGACACTTTTTGGTATGTTACAAAATATAATGTTGTAATTCAAGTTGCATTTGTCTATTTAATGCATCTTTATTTGATATGACTATAAACAAAATACGGAATAAATGTCCAACTTGCTAAAACACCAAAATTGTGTGGGGGTTGAATACTTTTGATCACAACTGTATATGCTTTGATAGTAGTTATTGTTTTGGAAGAGAACACTTCCCTGTAGGGCCTCTGGTTGTTGTGATGTTTATCAGCACAGAGGCCCTGAGCTAGGGCTGGGCGATATATCGATATACACGATAAATCGCGGGTTTGTCTCTGTGCGATATAGAAAATGATTATATCGTGTTATCCCTCCGGGTACTCCGGCTTCCTCCCACTTCCAAAGACATGCACCTGGGGATAGGTTGATTGGCAACACTAAATTGGCCCTAGTGTGTGAATGTGAGTGTGAATGTTGTCTGTCTATCTGTGTTGGCCCTGCGATGAGGTGGCGACTTGTCCAGGGTGTACCCCGCCTTCCGCCCGATTGTAGCTGAGATAGGCGCCAGCGCCCCATGCGACCCCGGAAGGGAATAAGCGGTAGACAATGGATGGATGGATATATCGTGTTATTCGAGTGTAAGTTATCACGCAGTTGCTTTTAGCTACGGGCATTACATTACAGGCTCTCTTCGCTCGCTGATGTCTCTCCTTCTCACAGACAGCAAGCGCACAAACTTACACACGTCACATACTGTCACGTCATACGTCACATACGTATACGCCCTCGCGGAGCAGAGAGGTAGCAGCATGGGTAACGTTAGCTGTGATGCTAGCAGAGCCCTGCGAGTGGTAATACGAGAGAAAGAAGGTGCGAACAAAGGAAGTATTAATTCCCAAGAAAAACAAGAGGCGCCAAACATCGCCTGGTGGTGGTTTGGCTTCAAGTGGGAATGTGTTGAACAGACAACTGTAATTTGTCAAGTGTGGGGCAAAAGTGTTGCTACCAAAAGTAGCATTACTGCTAATATTTCGCATCATTTGAAGAGTCACTCGCTAGAGAATGAAGAGTGCTTGAAACTGCATCTCAACATCTCCGTTCCATGCCACACGTCCACCCCATCATAATGCCGAGGCAAACATTTCCAGATCAACACCGAATGGAAAAAACAGTCAACAACAGATTTTAATAATGTCCGTAGTTGTCATGTCTTGTGAACATGTTTTGTTTAGTTATGTTCTGTTTTGCTTAAGACTCCATTGTTTCCTGTTTTTGCACTTTCTTGTTTGCTTTGTTACCATGCCAACCAATTAGTTTCACCTGTCATGTCACGCACCTGATTTTGTTTTGACTCACGCACCTTTTTAATCACCTGTATTATTTAAACCGAAATTTGCCAGGACGTCAGCATGGCGACTTTACCTCTGTTCACTTCATGCCATGCTTCCTCTGTTACTCATACTGTCCATAGTTTTGCTCCTTGCCATGCCACGTAAGTTGTGTTTATCTTTGTCACGGTAAGTGTTTATTTGTTTCATGTCCATAGTTTTTTGCCCAAGTACTATGTTTTGTTTCATTAGTCAAGTTTGTTCTCTGCCTTTGTGCACGCCTTTAATTTTGTACCTTTTTTTTATAGCAATTAATAAATATGTTCCTACCTTCACATCTTGCCCGCGCCAACTTTCCTTTGCCTTCCGGAAAAACAAACCCCAAAGTCCACGCTTTGACAGTAGTAACCTACCACATAGCGAAGCATGAACACTATTTGATTTCCTATTATGCAGCCCATTTTTATTTGACACCTAAAATGTCTCTGACAATCTTGCACTTTCTGTTTTGGAAATTACATGAACGTTTGTGCCATAGCTTAATAACTGTTTAATAAGTACAGTTTTGGTCAATTGATTTAGTTGTTATTTCCTTCTCTGCATGAAAGTTTAGAATCATCATACTGCAGTGATTATATGTATATACAGTATCAAGTTTTAATTCAAGGCAAAGGAAAAATATCAAGATATATATTGTGTATCGCGATATGGCCTAAAAATATCGAGATATTAAAAAAGGCCATATCGCCCAGCCCTACCCTGAGCATCCTGGACAACAGCATTGACACTGTTGGGAATAACAGCTATGGACAACGTTGGTGGGGGCCAGGCTATGGAATCTTTGGTTAGTTGATCAGGCTGAGGAGATAGAGAGGCAGAATATTTTTTTTACGAATCGTAGATCGCGCTATATCCGGAGTAAGGGGAATCATTTTATTCCCTGATTTCACCAAGCTCTCAAGATGTTCAGGAAGTCTCCTGGGTGACGGTGGAGAGGAAAAAGACAATGAAGCATATCTGGAGGGTGTAGAGCACCAGGTGAGATCCAGGTTTGTGGTAAGGGCCGTGATGAAGTTGATGACGATGAAGGAGTTTCTGCACCAGAATCCTGCATGCGGAATACAGTAGGTGCTCCTGTGGTTGCTGTGGCTGGGTCCGTTGCTGGGTCCTGAGGAGGAGTTCCTCATCAGCTCCCATTCTCTCTCCGGTCCAGGCCTACTCTGATGCCTCAGAGCGTGGAGGAAGTGATCGCTCAGTCATCTCACTCCACCTCTGTTCAGGTGTGAACCTTTTCCTTGAAACAGATCCTTTCATTGCCAGAAGAGATTGAAGTTGTCAATAAAATGCAGTCCTCTGTACTCATAGACTTTGGACAACCATGTATTAAACTGAAGCAGCCGGCTGATTTTGTTAATCCTCCTATCGATGTTTGGTAGAGGTCCATTGATAAATGTATATATTTCTACTTTATCAACAAAATAGTTTCTTAAAATCTTTGTTCAGGATTTCAGACTGTTGGTTTCTGACGTCCACAGCAACCACAAGCACAAGCAGCTGTTTGATTGCTCTGTGTTTTGCCCGGACCTCAGTTAGCTGCTTTGTGATGTCCGAGATGGTGGCACTGTGGCACTTGGAAGGCTGAATGTAACCATTATGTTCAGGTTTACAGTATGTTAGATATGGCGCCATCTCCAAACACTTGGTACAGGTACTCTGTGCGTTTAACGCTTTGTGCTCATTTATTTTTGTTTGTGATATTCAGTCACATTTGGCTGTGACAGTGGCAAACATCTGTTTGTCAACTTCATTCAGGGGGATTGGCCATGGATATCAATGTTCTGGTTAGTTTTTGGTTTAGGAGCAAGTTCATTGCAAGCGTCTTTACAGAGTCTTGGAAAAGGCAGGGTATCATTTAGTCTTCGGCTGTGAATTTGTTCAGCCTTTGAGGAGGTAAATGATTGATTTTTACTACTGGATTCCACTGGGAGTGTCTAATGGAGTCCTTGTTTACTTTCCACGGGAAAAAAATCCACGCTTTTAGCGCACACATTTCTTGTTGATAATCCCCAACACTTTTCACAGGGAGCCATTGTTTGGGTTACTCCTTCAGTCATGTTGAGAGGGTTGTTGTCGCTGACTTGTCAGATGGATTGTAAAAGCATAAAACGTAAATTAATTTAAAGTTTAAAACTGATTGAGAGTCTTGGTTCACTTAAAATAAAAGGCTTTTAGAATAATTTAAAAGCGAATGAAGCGGCAAGCAAACAATTGCAAACAGAGACTTACTTTTAATAGCGCAGCACTATGCTTTACTTCCAGTCCAACCGACAAAACAACGCAGAATTGTCCTACAATATGATCATGTTATTCTGTCTTATTCTGTGACATTTCCACCTAAATAAATGTCTTCTGGTGGATTAAAATCAAGTGTATTGTAATGGCAGAGGCGATATGAAGGAGGAAGACTGTCTTTGAACAAACGTGTCTTCCTTTTTGCTACCACTGAGACTAGGTTTAATACTGAAGGCATGCCTGCCACTGTCCGCTGGAGCCCACATCGGGTAATTACAGTTTACTATGGTATATTCTTTTATAACCTGATCTGATTGATAATCCGCATTTACAGAATGTTTTACAGGCTGAATATTACATTTTGTTAATAAGTAGGTAGAGGATGTGTTAGAATAATTATGTATATATTAACACACAACTCTTAAGCTTAAGGGCCGTTGCTATAGTTATTATCACTTGTGCTGAAGTTGTACTTTTTCTATCTGTGCAAAGCAAGTCGTCTCGTATCAGTGTTTGTTTCCAGAATCGGCCTGCTGACTGCCAAGGCCGAACATCGAGTACCGTGACGTAGACAAAGCAGAGACAGGGCGATAGCACAAGCGTCAGCACATTTGCATTTCATTAATAGTCATATATTGTGTCTAACTAGGGTTGCTGAAAATACCCCAACTCCTTCAGCAGCAACTTCAGTGATGTAACCAGGGACCTCCCAAAAACATAGAAGAAGCACGTGGGCTGGACTTTAGAAGGTAGTTTGGACCTTTAACTAGATTACAGTCCAAAAAACATCTCTCCTTAATTGAGCTGAATTTAACTATGTCTCTGCATGATTCATTGCTTCTTGTCTGTTTAATCGATGTCATCAGTGTTTGAATCTGACAAGATGTTAAAAAATTGTAATGCAGAGGTATTAACACCATTAACTTGCACTGCTGTGTAGAAGTTTGGGGTAATAATTACATAAGCACACTATATCCACAAGGGTGTATTGGTACACAACATTTTCGGTTCGGTACGTACTTCGGTTCAGAGGTCACAGTTCGGTTCATTTTCGGTACAGTAAGAAAACAACAAAATATACATTTTTGGTTATGTATTTACCAAATTTGCAAAATCTTCCACCAAAAATATTTTTATTAGTGGAATATTTGATGTGAAGTAATCGGAACCTTGGATAATTCATAACAACATTGATTTTGATTTCAAAGAAAAAAAAAAGCTTTGTTTCATTGGTCAACGTAGCAACTTTTTCTAAATTATATTTAGCCTTTCCATCCATCCATCCATCCATCCATCCATTTTCTACTGCATATTTCCTTTTGGGATTGCGGGGGGCGCTGGCGCCTATCTCAGCTACAATCGGGCGGAAGGCGGGCTACACCCTGGACAAGTCGCCACCTCATCGCAGGGCCAACACAGATAGACAGACAACATTCACATTCACATTCACACACTAGGGCCAATTTTAGTGTTGCCAATCAAACTATCCCCAGGTGCATGTCAAGCTTTTTTATTTCATTTTTGTTTATGTTTTTGTTTATTTTAGTAGTAATATTAGAATGTGCCGTGGGCCTTTAAAACATTAGCTGTGGGCGGAAAATGGCTTCCGGGGCACACTTTTGACAACCCTGCTATCGATAATAAAAAATAAAATCTGATAAATCTATGGGGTTTAACCCCTTCTTAACCTTTAACGTACATTGATAATACACGCAACCCTAACTTAAAATGCCGGACATTTAAGGCATCTAAGAAACTCCACCTGGACAGCCCTGCAAAAGAGGACATATCCGGTGAAAAGAGGAGGTATGGTCAGTCTATCCTAGCCTGGTTGCTGGTAGCATGCCGTGTGTTGTGCCTCGGTGTGCAATGTTTACACAACGTGCGGTACGCTACTTAATTTGTCCGTTGGGAAACTCGTTCGGTACACCTCCGAAACGAACTGAAACCCCCGTACCGAAACGGTTGCATACCGTTACAGCCCTAATATCCACTCATCATCCTGCAGAAGGGTCATTCGTAATGCAGGATATAGGGATCACACCCTGTTAAAGGATTGTATAGACATTTAATTTTAACAACAACAAAAAAAGCAAATTGAACTGTGAAGTTAAATGAGCAACAAATGTGTACTATTTCACTCTTTTAAATTAATTTTATTTTTTTAATTTGCGTGGTGGTTGGGGGGCGTATGTGTGAGCGAAAGACTCCAATGACAAGAAGCTGGGGTATGTTAGACTGGAACGCTACTTTCTCGACATCGTCTCCTGATGCCAGTGTAAACACTGCATCTCATTTAAGCTAATTGGGTTTGTATTCAAGATAAATAATGTAAAAAGAAACCACTTTACCATTTTGCGAGACATTTTCCCAATCACTGTGATATGTTTGCATTTTACCAAGCTGAAGATAAATGGGAAAATTGTACTTCACTCAATACACATTTTTTATCGTCGGTCTCTTGATGTTACCATACACCTTCCCCCAAAATACAGTGGTTACTTTGGGGTATGCGTGCCTCATCTTACAAGTTTTTGGAACACCTGCTATCCCTCAGCTAATTTGTACGCTTTCGGTCGGTTACAAACTTTTTTTCCAACCATGGGAACAAAGTGAATGTGAAGGATAGTGCTGGGGAGAAGAAGTGGCTTATATTCATTGAATTTAAGAAAGAAATTGTCAGAAAAATGACAGAGCGTGTCACAGACTTGGCAAAGTAACTTGAGTGTAGGACTGCTTGTCTGCACCATACTGAAGAAAAAGAAGTAAATAACTCCAGCCTCGGACGCTAAAGTAATTATTTAATTATGGACATTTAACCATGAAAATATGGAGAAGCTGCTGATGGTGTATTTGACCGAGAAGCAGTTTGAAGGAAATATGGTAGAAGCCACTCTTCAAAGTAAATTATGTACATTATAATGAGATTACTTTATACAAAATACTCATTACGTAGTTGTTTGAAGTAAATTTTATCCAATATTTGTCATCTAAAAAAAAAAATTTCTTGTAAAAAGGTAAGTTAAATGTTAAAATTGGGCTGTTTAGGAGGTCTAAAAACGGATTCATACGGGTTTTTGGGGATACAATATATGTCACCGCATCAATTAAACTTGTATCCAAGGGGATACTAAGTTTCTCAGTTAATTTCTAGCATTAAGCAAAACTTTGCCTTCTGAGCCATCTTCACATATCATCCGGTAAGGTCCACCCAACACTCGGGATTTCACATGCTAGCATGAGCAAGAAAACCTTGTTTTTCCAACTCTGGGTCCAAATAAAGGGAGTTTTAAGGACATTGTCTACAACAGGGATCACCAACGCGGGGCCCGCGGGCACTAGGTAGCCCGTAAGAACCAGATGAGTAGCCCGCTGGCCTGTTCTAAAAATAGCTCAATAGCAGCACTTACCAGTGAGCTGCCTCTATTGTTTGAATTGTATTTATTCACTAGCAAGCTGGTCTTGCTTTGCTCGACATTTTTAATTCTAAGAGAGACAAAACTCAAATAGAATTTGAAAATCCAAGAAAATATTTTAAAGACTTGGTCTTCACTTGTTTAAATACATTAATTTATTTATTTACTTTGCCTGTTATAACTTTCAGAAAGACAATTTTAGAGAAGAAATACAACCTTAAAAATGATTTTAGGATTTTTAAACACATTTACCTTTTTACCTTTTAAATTCCTTCCTCTTCTTTTCTGACGATTTAAATCAATGTTTAAGTATTTTTTTTTTATTATTATTGTAAAGAATAATAAATACCTTTTCATTTAATTCTACATTTTAGTTTCTGTTTTTTCGACAAAGAATATTTGTGAAAAATTTCTTCAAACTCATTATGATTAAAATTCAAAACAATTATTCTGGCAAATCTAGAAAATCTGTAGAATCACATTGAAATCGTATTTCAAAGTCTTTTGAATGTATTTTTTAAATTTTTGTTCTGGAAAATCTAGAAGAAATAATGATTTGTCTTTGTTAGAAATATAGCTTTGTCCAATGTGTTATATAGTCTAACAAAGTGCAGATTGGATTTTAACCAATTGAAAACATGTCATCAAAATTCTGAAATGAATCTTAATCAGATAAAAATTACTAACAAAGTTCCATAAATTATTTTTTAAATTGTTTTCAAAAAGATTCGAATTAGCTAGTTTTTCTCTTCATTTTTTTCAGTTGAATTTTGAATTTTAAAGAGTCGAAATTGAAGATAATCTATGTTTCAAAATTAAATTTTAATTTTTTTTTCCTGTTTTCTCCTCTTTTAAACGGTTCAATTAAGTGTTTTTGTCATCATTTATTCTCTACAAAAAACCTTGCGTAAAAGGAAAATAAATGTACGAAGGAATGACGGACAGAAATACCCATTTTTTAAATGTATTTATAGATTTATTAATTAAAAGTAAATTGAGTAAATTTGCTATTTCTGGCAATTTATTTAAGTGTGTATCAAACTGGTAGCTCTTCGCATTAATCAGTACCCAAGAAGTAGCTCTTGGTTTCAAAAATGTTTGTGACCCCTGGTCTACAATAAAAATGTTAAGTTATGAAATGTATTGAAATTTAGAGATGTGGACTTACATATGAAATAATAAATTAGTATTGCAACTATACCAATATTTTGGTACCGGTACTAAACTTATTTTGATGCTTTTTGGGACATTTCTAAATAAAGGGGACCACAAACAAATAGCATTATTTTCTTTATTTAGGGTTCATTAAACATATGTTTATTATTGCAGTCCTTAAATAAAATAGTGAACATACAAGACCACTTGTCTTTTAGTAGTAAGTAAACAAACAAAGGCTCCTAATTAGTCTGCTGACATATGCGGTAACATATTGTGTCATTTATCATTCTATTATTGTGTCAACATTATTAAGGACAAGTGGTGTAAAATGAATGATTAAGCTACTTGTTCATTTACTGTTAATATCTACATAATTTCTCTTTTTACATGTCCTATCTACACTTCTGTTAAAATGTAATAATCACTTAACCTTCTATTATTAACACTTTACATTAGTTTTGGATGCTACCACACATTTGGTATCAATCCGAAACCAAGTAGTTACAGGATCATACATTGGTTACATCCAAAGTCCTCATGTGTCCAGGGACGTATTTCCGGAGTTTATAAACATAATATACATTTCTTTTAAAACGAAAAAAGATGTTGTGCTGCCACAAAATATCGACGTAATCATAGTAGTATCAACTAAATACGTGCCTGTACTTGAAGTCATCACAGTGGATGTTAGGTGTAGATCCACCAACGGCGTTTGTTTACATTTTGACGCCGGTGAGCTACGGTGTGAAGTGGAGCATGTTTAGCTATTCCTGGTCCGGCATGGATGATACTTGTAAGAAACTTACTTTATGTGTCACCATAGAGGCAAGGATTAGTGATTTAGAAGTAGCTAAAACACTGCCTACAGCGGCTGGACTTTAACGGCTAGTTAACTAGTCATGTCTTAAAGCACTTTTTCCAGTGGGCGTTTCAGTGTTATAACTTCTCCTTTATCGTTAGTATTTAAGTCAAAATGCGTCCGTTTTCCCTTTTCTGTCCACACACTGTGTCTGCTTGTAAGTACTCCGCGATTGTGCGTTGCCAAACATGCTCGGTACTTTTCAGAGGCGGTATAGTACCGAATATGATTCATTAGTATCGTGGTACAATACTAATACCAGTATACCGTAGAATCCTCGTGTTAAAGGGGAAAATTATCACCAGACCTATGTAAGCGTCAATATATAACTTGATGTTGCAGAAAAAAGACAATATGTTTTTTTATCCGATTTCCGAACTCTAAAATGATAAATTTGGCGATTTAAACGCCTTTCAATTGATAGCCTGTCGGAGCGATGACCTTTCACCCGTGACATCACAACAGGAAGCAATCCGCCTTTTTTTCAATCTTATTACACTCACCAAGTCAAATCAGCTCTGTTATTTTCTGTTTTCCGGTACCTTGGAGACATCATGCCTTGTCGGTGTGTTGTCGGAGGGTGTAACAACACGAACAGCAACGGATTCAAGTTGCACCAGTGGTCAAAAGATGCGAAAGTCCCTCATTTGTTCCGCACACTTTACCGACGACAGCTATGCTACGACAGAGATGGCAAGAATGTGTGGCTATCCTGCGACACTCAAAGCAGATGCATTTCCAACAATAAAGTCAACGAAATCTGCAATATTGGAAAATAGACCACTGAATCTACCAGATTGCGAGCTATTCAGGGACGAAGGCAGTCTCTTCCCGCAGACGACGGAGGTAAACCCCCTGGATATGTAGGTTAAGACGTGATTAATGCCACTTCTTTTTCTGTCTCATTTTGTCCACCAAACTTATAAAGTTGTGCATGAATGCACAAAGGTGAGTTTTGTTGATGTTATTGACTTATGTGGAGTGTGCTAATCAGACATATTTGGTCACGGCATGACTGCAAGCTAATCGATGCTAACTTGCTAATTAGGCTAGCTGTATGTACATAGTGCATCATTGTGCCTCATTTGTAGCTATATTTGCATCCAGCCTTTCCCTCCACCCACATTTAATGCCAAACAAACACATACCAATCGCCGGTTAGAAGGCGATCGCCAAATTTGTCCTCGCTTTCTACCGTGCCGCTGTCTGTCGTGATATGACTCAACAGCTTCAGTTTCTTCTTCAATTTCGTTTTTGCTACCTGCCTCTACTCTCCAACCATCCGTTTCAATACGTGCGTAATCAGTTGAATCACTTACGGCGCTGAAATCCGAGTCCGAATCCGAGCTATCCGCCATGTTTGTTTCTGTGTGGTCACGCTGTGACGTCACAGGACAATGGACGGGTGGATATAACGACGGTTAAAATCAGGCACTTTGAAGCCGTTTTTCGGGATATTGCATGATGGGTAAAATTTTGAGAAAAACTTTGAAAAATAAAATAAGCCACTGGGAACTGATTTTTATCGGTTTTAACCCTTCATAAATAATGTTCCCCTTTAACTAAAACAAATCATTACATTAAACAAAATCGTTGGTTGAAAATAAAGCATAAAAAAAATAAAACAACCAGAGAAAAGACTATTTGCAATAAAACACACATTTTAAACAACGACAAATTCAATCACACAACAAAAATAAACACAGTGTTGTTTGAAGATATTTAATCTTACTTTATGTGTGTAGAGCCTTTCAATCGATTCCCTTGGCTTTGGTTCCTGACATACTTCACATTTTGTGGTTACGGAGTTTCTCCTCCATCATCTCGCCCCCCTTTTTTTTCACTTTGGCATTTACAGTGGATGCCTGAAAAAGTTTTTTGCCGTTCATCTTCACTTACATCTCCCCTCTCTCATCAGACTCCGTAATGTCTCACTGATTGCATTCCCCCCGACTAATCTAATTTTCCTAGAATACCCGCACATCCCCCAACCCTCTTGGAGTGGATCCACATCACATCCATTTCCATGCACACCCCCCTACCCCCCGCCATGACAGCACATTCTAATTTTGGGTCGAAAGCACCCATAAGCCAGAGCTGCCTCAACCGCTGCGATCATGTTACGGCCTTCACATAAACAAAACTTGCTTCAACTAACTGCTCAGACGTCGTCGGGCGTCCACACAAAGCAGCAGGAAGAGACCCTCACAAATCCTAACCTTGCAATTAAGATAACGTTAATACGCTGTTAGGATGGTGTCATTAATTTTCCCCGCAGCAAATGCAATTAGCCCCGGCATCAAAAGCAATGACCGTTGCCAGACGACACTAATTTGTTTCAGATTTGTCGCACCTTTGCAACAAGTTTCATATGACCTGGTATTAGACTTCAACTCCCATGGTGCTTTGCTAAGCTGGTCAATGGTTCTGCAGATCTTAAAGGTCATGATCCAGTGGGTCCAACAGACAGTCCAGACTAAACAAGCATGTATCTTGTCATGATGAATAAAATATTGTTTATAAAGTCAAAAATGGAGTTCAATCGAAAACAGCCGTTGGTTAAACACTAAAACATGTAAACATGTTTTGGGTGGATCCTGGCACCCATGCACTCACATCGTTTGAATTAAAAATGAGTTCCGATTCTTAACGGTTATCACACCCCTAATAGAATTAAATTAGTGGTACTTCTTTGAAGACTGATGTAGTTGAATCCCTCCCATGAATTTGTGATGTTGCTATCACGCCAATTCAACCATCCATCCATCCATTTTCTACCGCTGCGTTCGGGCGATAGGCGGTGTACACCCTGGACAAGTCACCACCTCATTGCAGCCAATTCAACCAATCCCTGTGAATTATGCTAAGCCTTGCAATTTTGGCTAATCAGCGTAATTTGTGCCAATCAAATTTGCTCTGAGCGCCGGTGAAATGCATACATCGACTTTCGAATCCGAAGGTGCCCAAACTAGGGCTTGGTAGTGTCCCAAATCCGGCCCGCGGAAAGTCCCAAGTTGAAAAGAAATAAAATAAAAAATGTTTTTTATTATAATTTTTAAAAAATGTGTCCGTTCTAATCAATTTTCTACCGCTTGTTACTCTCAGTGTGTCCTAGCCGCTCAGGAAAAGTCTAAAAATGCATAATCCCATCTGTAACGTGACGTCATCGCGCTAATATATATATATACATATATATATATATATATATATATATATATATATATATATATATATATATATATATATATATATATATATATATGTACATTTATATATATAGTCAAGGTTTCTGTTGTTTATCCGCTATACAGTGCTCAATACTGGGGTAGAGTGGAATATACGTTAGGTCAGGAAAAAACCCAGAGGCTATTTCATCCCTAATTATTAGTAATTATTAGTATTAATTAACTGTGATAAGGTGGCGACTTGTCCTGGGTGTACCCTGCCTTCCGCCCGATTATAGCTGAGATAGGCTCCAGCGCCCCCCGCGACCCCAAAGAGTATAAGCGGTAGGAAATGGATGGATGGAGTATTAATTAATTCAAATGTGACAGTAATTTGACAATAACCTGAGTATGTGTTTTTCCTGCCATCTAAGTTTGTGTGGCATAAAATGAGTAAAACAACACAGTATTTGTTTATCTTTTCTGTTGCAATCCTGCGATTTTTTGAGGAACATTTAAAACATGGATGGACAAATTGTCGCAGCACAGACTCGTACCCTCGTTCCTCCTGCAACTGTGTGTTAGAGTTCCCACGGCACACCCCCGCAGCAACAAGACTGCAGACAATTGCGCATCAGCGCACCTGGACATGACAAGAGGGAGCGGCATAAAAGCCAGCGGACATCCAAATTAAAACCGCTAATGCTATTCAGGAGCATGTTTACGTAAATAAGCATGAAGCTAAAGCATTTTGGAAAAGTAGAGCCCTATTGTATGTTCAAGCTTTTTCTTTCAGGCATTCTTAAATTTGTTGCCATTAAACATGGCAACATTATCTAGAGCAGTAGTCTCAAACTCCATTTAGCTTAGAAGCCACATCTAGGAAATTCTATTCTATACCATTCCCCTGGTAAAATCTTGGCATAATCCTTTAAAAATACAGCTTCAGATGATTTTCTTTGTTTTTACTTCGGCCCAAAAAGGACAAGCACATTCCGAAAATGAACATATCACAAAAACTCCTCTTGACAAGACATTTTAAAGGCCTACTGAAACCCACTACTACCGACCACACAGTCTGATAGTTTATATATCAATGATGAAATATTAACATTGCAACACATGCCAATACGACCGGTTTACTTTCCTAAATTGCAATTTTAAATTTCCCGCGGAGTTTATTGTTGAAAACGTCGCAAAATGATGGCGCAGGCGTGTGATGTCACGGACGGTAAGGAAATATGAGCGCTGTCCCACTCGCGGCTAAAAGTCGTCTGCTTTAACCGCATAATTACACAGTATTTTGGACATCTGTGTTGCTGAATCTTTTGCAATTTGTTCAATTAATAATGGAGAAGTCAAAGTAGAAAGATGGAGTTGGGAAGCGTTAGCCTTTAGCCACACAAACACACGGACCCAGGAGACCTTGGTCAGAATGTAGCCAATCTCCCCTGAGTAGGCATCACGTCTGGCACCCCCTCCCTCGTTCCTTGCTCACCTTCTTTGTGTTTTTCCTCGTTCCCGTCTTGATGTCCCTTGTGTCTTCCACAGTGTCTTCCGTGATCGTGTCCTGCTTCACGAGCTCCTCCCAGAGCTTTGCTTGCCTTCCCCGATCCTCGACCACTGCTTGGACCCAGATATTGTTGCCTCTCTCCAGCCCCCAACTGCTTGCCTCCCTACTGACTGCCTTCCCCCTTGAATTCGACGAAAGATACATTCAACACGCACCGACAACATCCTCTGGTAAAATTCACATTTTTAATCCTACACATCGTCCACATTCACTCACTAGTGGTAGCATACACACCCCACACATTCATCAAAGGTTTGAATAAACCTTCTAAACCGCAGTTATGCTTTGGTGTTGTCTCCTTCCCTTTGCCTAGTACACAAAACAAATTAACATAAAAGTTAATGTTATTGAAATTAAACATCCAAACATTAACATTTTTCCCGAAACCTCACGGAAAAGCTGCCACAAATTCAGGCAATCACAAAAAATCTTAACCAAAATCTGCGAAATCCGTAAAATCCTGGCGGGACTGATAGATGTAGATGCCTGTCCTAGGAGAAATACCCGAGAGGTTGATGTGAGACTGATATTAATTAATCTGAAAAATATTTTTTGATATTTTTCAAACTAAAACAAAGAACTCTCTTATTTCCACATAATGTCCAATGCTTTTCTCAGACAGCAAGAGAAGGGATGGCCGTGACAAAATGTAATTGTAAATCCCTGAAGGCAACAGGAGCACGGATTAGCATGTTAAAACTATTTTTGTTGCAAACCTCCAAATTGGATTGTTATTTTGCATTCTGCACATCTTCTCTTTTAAGATACAGCCAATAAACCTTTATATAACAAAACCTGTGTTTGCACAGTGGGTGGAGAACATTGAAAAGGTGACTCATAAGTTTTTGTGGGTGTTTTGTTCAATAAAGTATGTTTGTTTGCAAATATTCTCATATTTGTTGTAGTATATTGTAGACAAGGATGGCTACCTGTCACATTCAAAATAATACGGAACCAATACTCACTACCTGGGAATTAACACTGGTACTGTCCTGTGGTTTAATAAGTGTTAACTGTTTAATAATACAATCTTATTTTGTAATGTAACATTTAAAAACACACTCATTATGATAACTTTGCTGTCCTGTTGTATTAAACTTGTTTTCTGGTTACATTCCCGAGTCTGATTTGCAAGTACTATATAATAGACTTTGCATGCAGTTGCAATTAAAAAATGTTATGGGCTGTAGTATATACACTATAGTGTGTTACCTAGCTAGGAAATAATCTTTGCCATGAAGCCAGCCAAGTCTTATGTTGCGTCCTACAAAGCAGTTCAATTGTAAGTATTGTACTTATTACAAAGCAGCTGTTTGATTGTAACGTGCATCTTAGTTGTTGGTTTTATTACCAAATTTGGAGGTATTGAAAAACCATGTAAAACTGCTAATGCTATTCAGGAGCCTGTTTACGTAAATTAGCATCAAGCGAAGCATTTTGGAAAAGTAGAGCCCTATTGTACGTTCAAGCTTTTTCTTTCAGGCATACTTAAATTTCTATTCCCCTGGTAAAATCCTGGCATACTCATTTAAAAATACAACTTCAGATGATTTTCTTTGTTTTTACTTCGGCCCAAAAAGGACAAGCTCATTCCGAAAATGAACATATCACAAAAACTCCTCTTGACAAGACATTTTAAAGGCCTACTGAAACCCACTTCTACCGACCACGCAGTCTGATAGTTTATAGATCAATGATGAAATATTAACATTGCAACACATGCCAATACGGCCGGTTTAGTTTACTAAATTGCAATTTTAAATTTCCCGCGGAGTTTATTGTTGAAAACGTCGCGGAATGATGGCGCATGCGCGTGACGTCACAGACCGTAAGGAAATATGAGCGCTGCTCCACTCGCGGCTAAAAGTCGTCTGTTTTAACCGCATAATTACACAGTATTTTGGACATCTGTGTTGCTGAATATTTTGCAATTTGTTCAATTAATATTGGAGAAGTCAAAGTAGAAAGATGGAGTTGGGAAGCTTTAGCCTTTAGCCACACAAACACACGGTGATTCCTTGTTTAAAATTCCCGGAGGTGAAACTTTACTATGGATCAGAGCGGTCAAGCGAACATGGATCCCAACCAAATGTCAACCAGCAGTTTTTGGTGAGAAAATTGTGGTAAAAAGTCGCCTCTTACCAGAGATCAGCTGAGCTTGCGCCGTCCATACAGCTGCCGTCGACTTCCCTCAAACGCTGGCCTCTAGACACCCGTGGACACACCCCTCCGACTCTCAGATACTATTAAACTCACTAAAACACTAGCAACACAATAGAATGATAAGGGATTTCCTAGAATTATCCTAGTAAATGTGTCTAAAAACATCTGAATCCTTCCCAACGCAATCGCCTTTTTTTTTTAATTTGATTTTTTTTTTTTTTTTTTTTTTTTTGCCAGTCCTTCGCTATCAATATCCTCAAACACAAATCTTTCATCCTCGCTGAAATTAATGGGGAAAAATTGTTGTTTACTCGGTCCGAATAGCTCTTGCTGATGGAGCCTCCCATGAAAAACAATGTGAAGATGTGAGGAGCCCTCACACTTGTGATGCCATCATCTGCGACTTCCGGTAAAGGCAAGGCTTTTTTATCAGCACCAAAAGTTGCAAACTTTATTGTGGATGTTCTCTACTAAATCCTTTCAGCAAAAATATGTCAATATCGCGAAATGGTCAAGTATGACCAGAGGTGGGTAGTAACGCGCTACATTTACTCCGTTACATTTACTTGAGTAACTTTTGGGATAAATTGTACTTCTACGAGTAGTTTTTATGCAACACACTTTTACTTTTACTTGAGTATATTTATAGAGAAGAAACGCTACTTTTACTCCGTTCCATTTATCTACATTCAGCTCGCTACTCGCTACTTTTTTTATCGATCTATTAATGTTTGTTTTGGTTAATGACAGAGCTTCAAAGTAGAATCTACGCATGCCTGCGTTTCACCAATCACATGCAGTCACTGGTGACGTTGGACCAATCAAACAGAGCCAGGCGGTCACGTGACCCGACTTAAAAAAGTTGAAAAACTTATTGGGGTGTTACCATTAAGTGGTCAATTAAGTGGGACGGCGTGGCGAGGTGGCGTGGCGCAGTGGGAGAGTGGCCGTGCGCAACCCGAGGGTCCCTGGTTCAAATCCCACCTAGTACCAACCTCGTCACGTCCGTTGTGTCCTGAGCAAGACACTTCACCCTTGCTCCTGATGGGTGCTGGTTGGCGCCTTGCATGGCAGCTCCCTCCATCAGTGTGTGAATGTGTGTGTGAATGGGTAAATGTGGAAGTAGTGTCAAAGCGTTTTGAGTACCTTGAAGGTAGAAAAGCGCTATACAAGTACAACCCCATCCATCCATCCATCATCTTCCGCTTATCCGAGGTCGGGTCGCGGGGGCAACAGCCTAAGCAGGGAAGCCCAGACTTCCCTATCTCCAGCCACTTCGTCTAGCTCTTCCCAGGGGATCCCGAGGCGTTCCCAGGCCAGCCGGGAGACATAGTCTTCCCAACGTGTCCTGGGTCTTCCCCGTGGCCTCCTACCAGCTGGACGTGACCTAAACACATCCATAGGGAGGCGTTCGGGTGGCATCCTGACCAGATGCCCGAACCACTTCATCTGGCTCCTCTCGATGTGGAGGAGCAGCGGCTTTACGTTGAGCTCCTCCCGGATGGCAGAGCTTCTCACCCTATCTCTAAGGGAGAGCCCCGCCACCCGGCGGAGGAAACTCATTTCGGCCGCTTGTACCCTTGATCTTATCCTTTCGGTCATGACCCAAAGCTCATGACCATAGGTGAGGATGGGAACGTAGATCGACCGGTAAATTGAGAGCTTTACCTTCCGGCTCAGCTCCTTCTTCACCACAACGGATCGATACAACGTCCGCATTACTGAAGACGCCGCACCGATCCGCCTGTCGATCTCACCATCCACTCTTCCCCCACTCGTGAACAAGACTCCTAAGTATTTGAACTCCTCCACTTGGGGCAGGGTCTCCTCCCCAACCCGGAGATGGCACTCCACCCTTTTCCGGGCGAGAACCATGGACTCGGACTTGGAGGTGCTGATTCTCATTCCGGTCGCTTCACACTCGGCTGCGAACCGATCCAGCGAGAGCTGAAGATCCCGGCCAGATGAAGCCATCAGGACTAAATCATCTGCAAAAAGCAGAGACCTAATCCCGTGGCCACCAAACCCGAACCCCTCAACGCCTTGGCTGCGCCTAGAAATTCTGTCCATAAAAGTTATGAACAGAATCGGTGACAAAGGACAGCCTTGGCGGAGTCCAACCCTCACTGGAAACGTGTCCGACTTACTGCCAGCAATGCGGACCAAGCTCTGACACTGATCATACAGGGAGCGGACTGCCACAATAAGACAGTCCGATACCCCATACTCTCTGAGCACTCCCCACAGGACTTCCCGAGGGACACGGTCGAATGCCTTCTCCAAGTCCACAAAGCACATGTAGACTGGTTGGGCAAACTCCCATGCACCCTCAAGAACCCTGCCGAGAGTATAGAGCTGGTCCACAGTTCCACGACCAGGACGAAAACCACACTGTTCCTCCTGAATCCGAGGTTCGACTATCCGGCGAAGCCTCCTCTCCAGTACACCTGAATAAACCTTACCGGGAAGGCTGAGGAGTGTGATCCCACGATAGTTGGAACACACCCTCCGGTCCCCCTTCTTAAAGAGAGGGACCACCACCCCGGTCTGCCAATCCAGAGGTACCGCCCCCGATGTCCACGCGATGCTGCAGAGTCTTGTCAACCAAGACAGCCCCACAGCATCCAGAGCCTTAAGGAACTCCGGGCGGATCTCATCCACCCCCGGGCCCTTGCCGCCGAGGAGCTTTTTAACTACCTCAGCGACCTCAGCCCCAGAAATAGGAGAGTCCACTACAGATTCCCCAGGCACCGCTTCCTCAAAGAAAAACGTGTTGGTGGGATTGAGGAGGTCTTCGAAGTATTCCCTCCACCGATCCACAACATCCGCAGTCGAAGTCAGCAGAACACCATCCGCACCATACACGGTGTTGATAGTGCACTGCTTCCCCTTCCTGAGGCGGCGTATGGTGGTCCAGAATCGCTTCGAAGCCGTCCGGAAGTCGTTTTCCATGGCTTCCCCGAACTCTTCCCATGTCCGAGTTTTTGCCTCCGCGACCGCTAAAGCTGCACACCGCTTGGCCCGTCGGTACCCGTCCACTGCCTCCGGAGTCCTATGAGCCAAAAGAACCCGATAGGACTCCTTCTTCAGCTTGACGGCATCCCTCACTGCTGGTGTCCACCAACGGGTTCTGGGATTACCGCCACGACAGGCACCAACAACCTTGCGGCCACAGCTCCAATCAGCCGCCTCGACAATAGAGGTTCGGAACATGGTCCTCTCGGACTCAATGTCCCGCACCTCCCTCGTGACATGTTCAAAGTTCTCCCGGAGGTGTGAATTGAAACTCTCTCTGACAGGAGACTCTGCCAGACGTTCCCAGCAGACCCTCACAATGCGCTTGGGCCTGCCAGGTCTGTCCGGCATCCTCCCCCACCATCGCAGCCAACTCACCACCAGGTGGTGATCGGTAGAAAGCTCCGCCCCTCTCTTCACCCGAGTGTCCAAAACATAAGGCCGCAAATACGATGACACAACTACAAAGTCGATCCTGGAACTGCGGCCTAGGGTGTCCTGGTGCCAAGTGCACATATGGACACCCTTATGTTTGAACATGGTGTTTGTTATGGACAATCCGTGACGAGCACAAAAGTCCAATAACAAAACACCACTCGGGTTTAGATCCGGGCGACCATTCTTCCCAATTACGCCTCTCCAGGTTTCACTGTCGTTGCCAACATGAGCGTTGAAGTCTCCCAGTAGGACAAGGGAATCACCCGGAGGAGCACTTTCCAGTACTCCCTCGAGTGTACCCAAAAAGGGTGGGTATTCTGAACTGCTGTTTGGTGCGTAAGCACAAACAACAGTCAGGACCCGTCCCCCCACCCGAAGGCGAAGGGAAGCTACCCTCTCGTCCACTGGGTTGAACTCAAACGTGCAGGCTTTGAGCCGGGGGGGCAACGAGAATTGCCACCCCAGCCCGTCGCCTCTCACTGCCGGCAACGCCAGAGTGGAAGAGGGTCCAGTCCCTCTCGAGAGAACTGGTTCCAGAGCCGTCGAGGTGAGTCCAACTATATCCAGCCGGAACTTCTCAACCTCGCGCACTAGCTCAGGCTCCTTCCCCCCCCAGTGAGGTGACGTTCCACGTCCCAAGAGCTAGCTTCTGTAGCCGAGGAATGGACCGCCAAGTGCCCTGCCTTCGGCTGCCGCCCAGCTCACAATGCACCCGACCTCTATGGCCCCTCCTATGAGTGGTGAGCCCATTGGAGGGATGATCCACGTTGCCTCTTCGGGCTGTGCCCGGCCGGGCCCCATGGGGACAGGCCCGACCACCAGGCGCTCGCCATCGTGCCCCAACTCCGGGCCTGGCTCCAGAGCGGGGCCCCGGTGACCCACGTCCGGGCGAGGGAAATCTGGGTTCATTTTGTTGTAATTCCATAGAAGTCTTTGAGCTGCTCTTTGTCTGATCACTCACCTAGGACCTGTTTGTCTTGGGAGACCCTACCAGGGGGCATGAAAGCCCCCAGACAACATAGCTCCTAGGATCATTGGGACACGCAAACTCCTCTACCACGGTAAGGTAGCAGCTCAGAGAGGAGCAAGTACAACCCATTTATCATTTATTTATTTATTAATTGTACAGATTATGTACTGTACTGTGCAATCTAATAATAAAAGTTTCAATCAATCAATCAATCAATCAAAAGTATAAAGCAAAAAAGACACTTTTTATTTCAACCGTACTTCCCGTCAAAAGCCTAAAGACTGATCGCACAGTTCCTGTCTTCACAATAAAAGTGCCGCTCCATCGCGCCTGCGTTAACAAAATAAGAGTCTCCGAAAGCCAGCGCAAACAAGCTAGCAAACTACGGAGTTTTTTCCCCTCCATTTGAAAACATGGACATCTGATTCCAATCAATGCAAGCAATTCATCAGAATCAGGTAATACACCAACTTATATTCTTCTCTTCATGAAAGATAGGAATCTATATGTTAAACATTAGATTAGATTAGATTAGATAGTACTTTATTTATTCCGTCAGGAGAGTTCCTTCAGGAAAATTACAATTTTCAGCACAATCCCATTCAAGATCAGACAAACATGCATGTATATTCATTAAAACACCTTCAACATGTGAACAAAAACGGCAAAATAAATAAATATAAATTATATACTGTATATATAAATGTATGTATATATATATATGATATGTGTGTGTATAAATGATTTGTGTGTGTATGTATGATATGTGTATGTATATGTATATATGAGGTAGATCACCTCGACTTGGTCATTTATTAAGTAATTGATAAACGTTGAAAAACTTATTGGGGTGTTACCATTTAGTGGTCAATTGTACGGAATATGTACTGTACTGTGCAATCTACTAATACAAGTTTTGATCAATCAATCAATCAATCAAATCAGTGAATGCCTACTGAGGCTATGGTGCTGTTAGGTTATTGTGGCTCAATGTACCATTTTTATTTTTTTATTTTAATGTACTATTATTCAATACATATTATTGTTTTAGTTGCTTAAGGATATTCCTGTCTCTGAATTTGCTCATTGCTATTTTTATGTTTTTGTGCATTATCTGTTGCCGTAATTAGGTTACTCATCAGTTACTCAGTACTTGAGTAGTTTTTTCACAACATACTTTTTACTTTTACTCAAGTAAATATTTGGGTGACTACTCCTTACTTTTACTTGAGTAATAAATCTCGAAAGTAACAGTACTCTTACTTGAGTACAATTTCTGGCTACTCTACCCACCTCTGAGTATGACACATAGAATGGACCTGCTATCCCCGTTTAAATAAGAAAATCTGATTTCAGTACAGGGGCGTCGCCAGACAGATTTCACTGGGGCACGTGCCCCACTGTTGATCTGCAGTGCCCCAGTAAAAATTTCCCCAAAAAAAAAAAACGCTTCAGAGTTTTAAGTCTACATAACATAGACAACAGCGCACATACTACTTAGAATGGTAATTGATTGCTACTGTATTCACTCCACAAAACAATGAGCGCATGGCTAATTAATATGGTAATTTATTCACGTGTGGATGATACTTCAGTTGAGAGACAGAGAGAGAGAGAGAGAGAGAGAGAGAGAAAGGATGAGAATCACTGTGTGAGGTAGGTAACGTTAGACAACAACAATTAGTTAATTATATTATTTTGATTTTGATTTGACCCAAACTTTAACTTCTAGATGGATTTAAGAAAGTTATTTGCCCGCATCAGGGAAGAAGCAGCAGGGATGAGAAATGTAAGTGAAGTCCTAGCTAGTTAGGCAAAGTCATTGTCTTAAGTTGATGCTAAGTTAGCTAACGTTATTCCTTGTATCAAGACAAACATATTCATTTGCTGTACGAGCTTTCGGGGGAATTTCCAATGAACATGAAACATAATGTTGGTTATTGTCTGCTGGTTCTGCATCAATGATGATTTGGAGTAAGCATGTGTGAGTTGAGTGCTTCTCAAATGGTTTATTTTCAGGAAGAAAAACATTTTTCCATATCATCAAGTCGTGAGCCAAATTTTTAAATCATTCAAGTTTATTTCACAGAAAAATAGTACAGTCGACTTGTCTTGTTAATCGGTCTGACTTTGACAAAAACAATCTTGTTTTGTCACTAGAAACATGGCTACAGCTGAAGCATCTGGTTTTATTTCCAAATGAAATAGTAACATTTCTGTATTGGTTTTCAGAAAGATGGCGGAAAATATTGGGTTTTGTTGCCCCGTTTAGATTTAAAAAAAATATATTTCCATGTCTGTCCTGAGTCCTCCTCCAACTTGTAAGTCGGTTTGCATTTTGCTAAAATACTCTCTAATAGTCACTAGAAAAATAGCAAAAAATATCTGGTTTTGTTGCCACAATTAGACTTTTTTCTCCCTAAACTTTTTTTTTTTCATGCACACATCTGACTGCGACTCACTGAAAATGACACACAATCCACTTTTATGTCACGACCCAGCAGTTGGGAACCACTGGTCAACTGTATAACCGTTACTGTAATATTTCCATGTCTGTCCAGAGTGATTGACCACTTTGCAAAAATGAAAACGAGACGTTACAGTTTACTTCTCAGAAAATGATTCCCTGAACAGACACACAACAGTTGTTCATTTATTCTACTACTGTGGCTTTATTGTGTTGTGTATATTTTATAGTTTTGTGTATCTGAAATAGGATTAGCCACATTGCCATAAAAGGAAATTAAATAATATAAAATAACCCAGAGATGTAGGGGTGCTTTATTTTTTGTTTTACTTTTGTAGATGTTAAATTTTCAGATGATTACTGCAATATATATTTCAAAAAGATTCACTGCTCTTCCTTTTTGCTTTTACCGGTAGCAGTTTAGAAGTCTGGAGTAAAAAAATGCACAAGTAAGTCAAATGCATTAGTTAATTTCAGGTGGTTAATCAAAGATCCATACAACATAATCTGATATGATTTCATAGTTTAAAGCACTATTTTTGTATTTTTTTATGATAAATAAGTGCTAAAAATTTTTTTTGCTTGCGCGCTTTGCACGCTCACATGAATTTTTTGTACCCCAGGTGTGCCCCAGTACAGTATTAGGTCTAGTGACGCCCCTGTTTCAGCAGGCCTTTAAGTTAGTTGAAAATTCCGAGGAAAAACGTGGTGCGGTTTCAAAAACACCATGAAGAACACAATCAACTTAGACTTTGTCTAAGTGTATCTCCAAAGCCTTTAAACTGTTAGTCACAGCCTAGATAATAAGAAATAAAGTCTTCAGGGTGTTAAATATCTAATTTGCTATTTCCCTGTACTAATTCTGTACTAACGCAACAAACCGTACAAACTGAGATAGAAACTATTCAAGAGGGTTGAGTTACTCCCTGCCTTTAGGCATCACTGTGGATTGATATATAAATACAAGCTGTGCAATAAATGAACAATTTTAGCAAACCAAGACACTGACAGTATCGCAGTGAATCACTTTCTGTACACTTTCTTTAAATGTTCACAACAGACTACAATCTTCGCAGAACTATATCAAGGTACACTGTCTCTTGTAGCATGTTAAATTGTGTTACCAATTGTTTAATTTACTACTGAAATCTGCCATATTTTAGAATTCACCTGGGCCTTTTCTCATGGCCCAAATAGTTTACAGTAGCACTATACATAATCATAATATCAGGGCGTCTAGTGAGGTGCATTGTGTACTCCCTCGTCCCAGGAAGAATGATTTGCGGAAATCTTTTATTTATAGATCTGTATCGCTCTGGAATAACCTGCCTCAAATTCTCACCGGCATTGTGTCACGCCTGTGAATCATGTTTTATGTTTGATCATGTTATGTTTTGTTTTTTTGGACTCTTGTTTCCTGTTTTGCACTTCCTGGTTTTGTTTGTTTCCATAGTAACCCAATTGTTTCCACCTGGTCTCCTAGTCACGCCCCGGTCTTCAGCTGTCACACCTGTTTTCAATAATCACAGCTAGTATTTTAGCCATTTGTTTTCTGTTCCTCGGGCTGGGAACTTTACCTACCTACTTACCTACCAACCGGACTTTGTATCGAACCCTCATGACCACGCACCTACCTTTACTTGCCAACCTTCATGCCTTGCCACGCTGATTATTGTTTTGTATTTACGCCTCTGTGCAAGTTTTTGGTTTGTTTTGTACCTTAGAGGGTATCTTTTGTTTATTTGTATTTAATCATGCCATTGTGCCGTTTTGTTTGGAGTTTAGTCTAGTTTATTATCCGCCATTGTGCGCGTCCTTTGTTTTGTCTGTTTTTTGTATTATAGTGTGTAAATAAATTAAACATGTACTTATACTCACGTCTCGCTTGTGCAAATCATCCTTTGCGTGGAAGAAGCAAAACAAATCCAAGTTCAAGTCCTGACACATTGAAAGTAAACTATTGTTTAAAAGGAAAGTAATATTTTATCTGGGTCTGTAAATTAGTTTGCTTGTTGATGATTTGTGTTTGGTTTTGTATTGTGTAGTTATTTTTATATGGTAATTATTGTTCTGTGACTGTAAATTGTTTTCTTGTATGCTTATTGATGCTTTTATTTTTTTTCTGTATTGTGTAGTTATAATTATATGCTTTTACTTGTACTTGTAGTGAGTTTGTGGACCCCAGGAAGACTAGTGGGTCGTTGTGGCAACCAGCTAATGGGGATACTTTAAAAAAAATCAAAAATCAAATCAATATCAGATGTCATATCTTGAGTGGGAGACCATTTTAGGATGTTATTCATGCGTCCGTTACGTCTCATCTTGATTACTGTAACGTGTTATTTTCAGGCCTCCCTATATCTAGCATTAAAAGATTACAGTTGGCTTCCTGTGCACTTAGATGCGACTTTCAGGTTTTACTACTTACGTATAAAACACTAAAGGGTCTAGCTCCATCCTAGCTTCCTGATTATATTGTACCATATGTCCCGGCAAGAAATCTGCGTTCAAAGAACTCCGGCTTATTAGTGATTCCTAGAGCCCAAAAACAGTCTGCGGGCTATAGAACTCAGTGTTTTTCAATCGCAGTGTGCAGTGAGAAACAGTCTGGTGTGCTATGAGAGATGATCTAATTTCACCTATTTAGGTTAAAAATATTTTTTGCAAACCAGTACTTATAGTCTGCAAATGATGTGTTGTTGTTTAGTGTCGCTGCTGTCTCGAGCTCGGTAGGGTAACCGTGTAATACTCTTTCATATCCATAGGTGGCAGCTGGTAGCTAATTACTTTATAAATGTCGGAAACAGCAGGAGGCAGCATGCACGTAAAAAGGTGTCTAATGCTTAAACCCAAAATAAACAAAAGAAAATGTATTGAAGCTTAGGGAAGGCTATGCTGAAGAAAACTAAAACTGAACTGGCTACAAAGTAAACAAAAACAGAATGCTGGACGACTGCAAAGACTTACTGTGGAGCAATGCGTCCACAATGTACATCCGAACATGACATGACAATCAACAATGTCTCCACAAAGAAGGATAAAAACAACTGAAATATTCTTAACTGCTAAAAAAAAAGGTAGATGCAGGAAATATCGCTCAAAGGAAGACATGAAACTGCTACAGGAAAATACCAAAAAAAAGAGAAAAAGCCACCAAAATAGGAGGGCAAGACAAGAACTAAAGGACTACACACAGGAAAAAAGCAAAATAGTCACAGGTTGTGACAGTACACCTACTTTGAGACAAGAGTTATGCATGGTTGGTTATGGTTTTAAGTCATATCCAACAATTGCGACAATGACTTTTTACTGTCAACTGAGTTTCTTTTTTTAGTGATTTCTGCTGGTGGTGTGCCTCTAATTTTTTCAATGAAAAAAATGTGCCTTGGCTCAAAAAAGTTTGAAAAACACTGCTCTGGAGCATCTCTAACTGGAACGCCCAGTTAGAGATGCTACCTTAGTAGAATCATTCAAATCCAACTCCTTCGTATACTCTAGCCTTTCATAACTGTACATCACGTCACCAGCAACAAATGTATCGAAATATGGCACTGTTTGATTTTACATTAATCGATAGAAGACGGAATTTAGTCAGTGCCTATACTGTCACGATCCGCGATTCTGATCGTTTATGGTTTTGCCTTTTGATATGTTTTTCATCATGTTTGTTTCTGAACTCTGCCGATCCTTGTGTTTGAGCACTTCCTCGTTTGTTTTAGTCACCATGGCAACGTATTGTGCTCCTCCTCATGGGCTCCTGTCACACACCTGTTTCTGATTATTATTTGTGTATTTAAGCCCACCTGATTCCTTAGTTCGTCCTCGGTCCATTGTTTGCTTCACGCAACAAGTCACGTTAAGTATTCTGTTCTATGTTTTTCCTTGTGCTAAATTCCGCCTTAGCTTCGCGTCCGGTCGGCACGTTATATTTTTGTACTTTTGTCTCCAGCTAAGTTTAGCATTAGCTTTCCGTGCGTAAGCACACGCTTTATTTTTTCCATTTTGTACCAGTGTTCTTTTGTTTTATTATATTAAAAACAAGTCTTACCTGCAATCCTGCTGACTGGTCGTTGTGCATCCACGAAGTGGCAACTCCGCGCAGCAAGTGCGCCGTACGCGTGACATATACAAGTACCGAATTCCTGGCCCATCCCTAGTCATAAGTCTTTGTAATGCGTGTAAAGGAAAGCATTGTGTAAATTCCTGTCTATGGTTTAAGTTGGGCTCTTTTTTTGCATATCTGGTGTAATCTTTAATGTCTGAATAGCACTGATGTTGTGTGTGTGTGCCCACCTGATGCCACATGTACATTTGTGCTCAGTGGAGTGTGTTTTGCTACACCTGTTCCCTCTTCAGGGAGGCGCTGGGCAAGGCCAGCTGGCAGAGTAATGATCAGACAAAATATTGGACAGATTGGCTAAGCGATGGGAGATCAGGACAAGAGAGACATGACTCTGGGTGAAGCCAAAATGGAGAGGGGGCGAGACAATTCAAAATAAATAAATATTGATCAGCATTGCATAAGCAATCGGTCACGTAGGAAACAGCAGACAATTGTACGTGAGCATTTGTGTGAGCCTGATGAAGTATTTCAGTATGTCAGTCAAACAAGTGTCTTTGAAAAAGAAAGAACCATATTTCATGTTTCTGAACAAATGTGTGATTATGTGTGCGTGCCCATGCAAATACAAACATTCCATTTGAGTTGGGAAATTGTGTTAGATGTAAATATAAACGGAATATAATGGTTTGCAAATCAATTTCAACCCATATTCAGTTGAATATGCTACAAAGACAACATATACGATGTTCAAACTGATAAACACGTTTTTTTTTGCAAATAATCATTAACTTTAGAATTTGATGCCAGCAACACGTGACAAAGAAGTTGGGAAAGGTGGCAATAAATACTGATAAAGTTGAGGAATGCTCATCAAACACTTATTTGGAACATCCCACAGGTGTGCAGGCTAATTGGGAACAGGTGAGTGCCATGATTGGGAATGAAAGCAGCTTCCGTGAAATGTTCAGTCATTCACAAACAATGTTTGGGAAACGGTCACCACATTGTGAACAAATGCGTGAGCAAATTGTCAAACAGTTTAAGAACGACATTTAGGAATTTCACCATCTACGGTCCGTGATACCATCGAAAGGTTCAGAGAATCTGGAGAAATCACTGCACGTAAGCGATGATAAAACGGACCTTCGTTCCCTCAGGCGGTACTGCATTAAAAAGCGACATCAGTGTGTAAAGGATATCACCACATGAGCTCAGGAAAACTTCAGAAAACCACTGTCACTAAATACAGTTTGTCGCTACATCTGTAAGTGCAAGTTAAAACTACTATGCAAAGCCAAAGCCATTTATCAACGACACCCAGAAACGCCGCCGGTTTCAGCTAAGATGGACTGATGCAAAATGGAATAGTGTTCTGTGGTCTGACGAGTCCACATTGTGAAAAGTGTGTGAATGGGTGAATGTGGATGTAGTGTCAAAGCGCTTTGAGTACCTGGAAGGTAGAAAAGCGCTATACAAGTACAACCCATTTATGATTTATTTATTTAACCATCAGGACTGTTCTAGGTGAAAAGTGTAAAAGCCAGAATCTGTGATGGTATGGGGGTGTATTAGTGCCCAAGGCATGGGTAACTTACACATCTGTGAAGGCACCATTAATGCTGAAAGGTCCATACAGGTTTTGGAGCAACATATGTTGTCATCCAACCAACGTTATCATGGACGCCCCTGCTTATTTCAGCAAGACAATGCCAAGTCACTTGTTAGACAGCATGGCTTCATAGTAAAAGAGTGCGGGTACTAAACGGGCTTGCCTGTAGTCCAGACCTGTCTCCCATTTATATTGTGTGGCGCATTATGAATCCTAAAATACCACAACGGAGACCCCGGACTGTTGAACAACTTAAATTGTACATAAAACAAGAATGGGAAAGAATTCCACCTGAAAAGCTTCAAAAATGTGTCTGCTTAGTTCCCAAAGGTTTACTGAGTGTTGTTAAAAGAAAAGGTGATGTACCACAGTGGTGAACATGCCCTTTCCCAACTGCTTTGGCACATGCTGCAGCCCTGAAATTCAAAGTTAATTATTATTTGCAAAAAAATAAAAAATAATTTTATGAGTTTGAACATCAAATATCTTGTCTTTGTAGTGCATTCAATTGAATATGAGTTGAAAAGGATTTGCAAATCACTCCTTTCTGTTTATATTTACATCTAACACAATTTCCCAACTCATATGGAAACAGGGTTTGTAAATCCTGCAGTATTTATTTTTTAAATGTGAAAAACAAAACTTGATTAAAGCTCAATGACACAAGGTTTCACTTAAGATTCAGGGTTATTAGGCATGAGGTCATTGTATGAACCACAACATTTGCAAATTATGTTCAGTTCAGTTCAGTTCAGTTTCAGTTTATTTCGAACATGCATACAATACAATGTAATTCATCACAGATGTCTAGTTGTTTCATTACAGCACGTCCGAAAAGGAGTAGGAAGAAGCTGAACTTATTTAATCCGACCCCTTTCATAACATTGAACATTGAACGAATCAATAATAAACAATAACATACCATAGTAAGTAAACAAATAATACATACATAAGTAATATTTCTTTCAATTAAAAAAATAAATTAAAAAAGGTGCTTTGTTTGGTGTCTTTGGTTAATCCATTCCATAATTTAATTCCACATACTGATATGCTAAAGATTATAAGTTTTGTACGTGCATACAAATGTTTTAAATTAGATTTTCCTCTAAGGAAGGCCTGGGCAATTATTTTGAGTCTGGGGCCAAATTTAGAGAAAAAAGGAGCCTTGGGGCCAGTATATCTATTTTTGGAACACTAATACAAAACCTCACATTAATGTCTGATTGAATGCTAAAACGTTATGACAGAGCGCTTTAAAAAACGGAATGGAATTTTTATTTTTTTTACTGAATAAGACACCCAGAATGTACATGAAAATAAAGAATATAGGATTTACAATATTAATTATGAATGATAAAACACTGAATATTGACAACATATGAACGTCACACCCCCTCTCGATCAACATATTTTACAATCAAGCTAAAGGCAGCAAAAATGCAACAAACAGCGAAGGGTAAAAAAACCCCACCAACAGTCTAATATAGCTTTGTTGTAAAAATCTCCTTCTAAGTTTGTCCCTGACACCCGCATTTCAGGCTGGATGCTCTGGAAACACTCTATGGAAACGCTCCCCACCCACATTGCTTGGTGCCTCGTTTGAGCTGCTGTGATTTAGATTACCATAGTAACTAATTAGATTACCATAGTAACTAGTATATCATGCAAAAGCGCTGATTCCAGCCATTAAAATAGGTTGTATAGTTCAAGACTTACGGTCATTTGAAAACATCACTGCACATCATAATGGCAGCAACACTTTCCATCCTAAAGATCTAAAAAAATTATTTGGGAATGTCCGGAGGGCCGAATAGAAAAGCTTAACGGGCCGCATGCTGCCTCCGGGCATTAGTTTCCCCAGGTCTGCTCTAAGGTTATATTTCTCCTCTTGTGTTGAGAAGAATAGTTGTACATTCTTGGGTAGCAGGTTATAGTTTGCTTTGTACATCATTTTAGCTGTTTGCAAATGCACCAAATCAGTGAATTTCAATATTTGTGATTCAATAAATAAAGGGTTCATATTTTCTCTATATCCAACATAATGTATTATTATAATTGATCTTTTTTTTGAATGAAGCGCACATTTGTAGTTGTTTCCCCATATTTCTGCATAATAACTCAAGATAGCGTAACACTAGCGAGCAGTAAAGAATATGAAGTGATTTTTGGTCCAGAACATGTTTTGCTTTGTTCATTATTGACGTGTTTCCTGCTGCTTTATGTTTATGTATATTTTCTACATGAGATTTCCAATACATTTTTTCATCTATTGTTACACCCAAAAATGTGTTTTATTTTACTTTTTCAATGTCTACTTCGTCTATTTGTATTTGTGTTAGACTTTTTTTTCTACTGTTACCGAAAACTATTATTTTAGTTTTCCTGAGATTCAAAGATAGTCTGTTTTTGTCAAACCATTTCCTTAATTTGTTAATTTCTTATTTTATGTGTGTTAGCTTCAGTGTGTAATAGCAAAAAAAAAACAAAATAACAAACAAACTGGACACATAACTCATTGACAGTATTCATCAATTTTTGAACATCTAAGTAAAATATTAATATTACCTTTTTTGTGCAAGAGTATAGTGTTCAGTTATCAAATAACTCCTGTATGCGGATTTCCACAATAGCCAGCCTGCTTTTAATCATTTAATAAATGTCTGACGGCCGAGCGGCGTAGCAGCTCTCTGAGGAAAATGTGGTGAGACGCTGCCAGGTTAACAGCAGGACAGACAACGGTAGCACCTCAGTCCTTGCCAGCTTGGGCGCACCTGGTCTATGCGACCTCTCACCTCAGCTGCAGCCTTCATAGCCAAAACCAGAGAAACAGGAAGTTCAAGAATTAGGACCGGCAAACTATTGAAGCCCTACCGTGAAAAAGAAAGAAGCAGCTTGACCAGGTTAAAATAAAAATAAAATAAAATTTAAAAAAATGTAGCCTCCAGCATATATACAAACAGTACATGCACTAAAATAATGTATTACATTTTGTATATATTAGAATGCGGTATGGTGAAATGACTGCAAGCTTAAGTTAATACTAACTCAATCCAGACAGAAAAGACAGACACACTGCTTACTGAAGGTCAATATAAAGATGGATGGCAGGAGCTGTTAAAAAGGACAAAAGGAGTTATACATAGAAGGTAGCGCAGAAAACCCTTTGGTCTTGTTGGACCAGTGACGTGCACTGATGTTAATATATAAAAACTCACTGGTTCCCAACGGGCATGACGACATGAAATTGCTGGATTTACAAGCAGAGGGGTGTGTTTGGCAGCGCACAATCACAGAGTACTTACAGGCTAAAAATGAATATAAAGGTGAAGCTATTAAACTGCAACGCCTTCGGGAAGAGGTGCTTTAGGACATGGCTAGCTAGTGTTGCGTTTGTACCAGATCTTCTGCTGGTCACCCATCAGGTTCTTTTGATGACACATAAACTGGTTTTAAATTAATCCCAGACAGAGTAGCTTATTTTAATCTTTACTCCAAAGCTTTGGGAGACCAAATCTATGCACCAAATCTAGTTGATCTGCTACTACTACGGAAGTCCTACCTTTTACACTACCCCCCCTCCAGAGCAAATCCACATATTTATTCTCTTTCTAAGCCCGGGACATTTGATATAAGAAAGGTG
Organism: Nerophis ophidion; assembly: GCF_033978795.1. NCBI lineage: Eukaryota > Metazoa > Chordata > Actinopteri > Syngnathiformes > Syngnathidae > Nerophis > Nerophis ophidion. The sequence continues at coordinate 37,403,212 of NC_084623.1, read as the reverse complement.
TTATGGCTGCTAGTTACATTCCAAGCTTCAGGGTCTACGCATGCACAACACTTACCTTTTTTCAGATATGACTAGGATTTAAAAAGATATCTATCTCCGCCACTAGCTAGCAGCAAACATCCATCCGCCGTCGGCAGTGTTTTAGCTACTTCTAAATCAGTAATCCTGGCCTCCATGGTGACAAATAAAATGAGGACGAGGAATAACTAAACATGCTTCACTACACACCGTAGGAGGATACAACACCGCTAACAAAAGCTAACGCGCCAGAATATAAACAAATGCCATTAATGGATCTACATCTGACTTCCACTGTAATGATACCAAGTACAGGAGCGTATCTTGTCGATATGAGTATGATTACATCTATATGTTTTCATATGTCCCTGGAAAGATAAGGACTTTCAATATGACCAATGTATGATCCTGTAACTACTTGGTATCAGATTGATACCTAAATGTGTGGTATCGTCCAAAACTAAGTAACTACTAAAGTATCCAAACAACGGAAGAATAAGTGATTACATTTTAACAGAAGTGTAGATAGAACATGTTTAAACAGAAAATAACCAGATATTAACAGTAAATTAACAAGTTGAATAATAATCAATTTTTACAGCTTGTCCTCTATAATTTTGAAAAAACAATAGAATGAGAAATGACACAATTTGTTACTGCGCACTGTATGTCAGCAGACTAATTAGGAGCCTTTCTTTGCTTACTTACTAAAAGACAAGTTGTCTTGTATGTTCCCTATTTTATTTAAGGCCAAAATAGTTATTCAATAGCAATAAGAAACATATGTTTAATGTACCGTAAGATTTTTGGTAAAATAAAGCTAAAAACTATCGAATTACATGTTGGTGTTGGGACTACACTAATATATATATATATATATATATATATATATATATATATATATATATATATATATATATATATATATATATATATACATATACAAAGGTTTTGCCTCACCTGCCTACCCTGACTGCATGCTCCTATGTTGAACCCATGGTAAATACTGGGACTATGCCAACGTATATACGCACGCACCATGCATGAATAAACACACACAATGAAACAAAATGTATTAAACTCTATACACGTATTAACCACTTGTCTTTCTTTGAACTACATCTTCATTTATTTTCTTCTTTCTGACATATAGTAAGAGCCTGATGTTTAAATTCCTGGAAGGTAAAGAGCAGTCTGATCACATCGTATGTTACCTGAGCTGGAGGACCAAAATCAGGAGGCGTGCCAACATGTGACACACTGTTGACATCAGACTCACTGACTCCCTGGGATTGCACCACGGAATTTAGCACACTTTTTTCCACTTTGGCTCTAAAAACCTTCCCTTTGATTGAGGGGGGCAGTGTCATGGTGCTCACCTCGATTTAAAGTGGTTTCAGTCCTAAGAAGTCTATATGTATTTATAAACACATGGTATTACATGTTGGACAAATACCCGTGATTGTCATCTGTAATCAGATCAGTTAAAGGATTTTGTACAATAAAGCTGGTCCTCATTAGGAGCTTGATGGTGCAGGTCCTTCACATGTTTGGATTGGTTTTGATTAATGTTATGGATGTATTTTTTTCTCTTTTTTCTTTCTTGTACCGAACAGGAAACTATGGCTAACTTCCAAACAACTTGTTAAAACAACATTTTAGCATTGTACTGTAACACCTGGAAGTGATTGTTCTGTTTAGCACAGTTTAAGCAATGTTAATTATTGGGGTTGTGGTCCGCAGTGGTGCAAGCCTATGATGAGAGCAGTTAGTAATGTCTTGCCGACCTTATTTAGATGCACATGGGATTCAAAATATTACCAAAATATCTGTTTTTCTACTACTGCAAACCACATCAAAAGAGATGAATGCATTGTTTTAAAGTTTTTCTGAGTTTTGATTAAAAGTGAGTGTTTTATGTTTTATTGAATCACATTAACTACAACTGTAAACATGGAGGAAACAAAGCAAATATCGAAATACTACTTCATATATTGTTAATTTTGTAATGACTGATTGGCATAGTAATGCCGGGTTTGTCCCTCTGTGGATGCGTCGACAAGAACACAGCAATGGTAAGTTTAAATGATTTATTAAACTTAACAAAAGCAGGCTATGAACAAAAATACTGGAGCTAACTTACAACCATGTATACTATTTAAGGCAAAGTGAATCCACACTTTCGATTTCAACAACGCCAGTGCACACCTTGAACAAGTAAAACTAAGAAAAAAAACAATACATAGCAATTAGGGCTGCAACTATCGATTAGTTTAGTAATCAAATAATCCATAATTGGTTTGTTTGATGAATCAAGTAATCGGATAGAAAACACACCTTAAAATCAACTAACACACATTTTCATGACACTAGGAATGCCAGCAATGGCTATTTGGCACTTCCTGCTCGCAGGACCAATCTCCTCAAACATACAGTCATGTATAGATGTATATTATTCTGGAATGGGTTGCCATCTCACATTAATCTCTCACAAAGTAAACTGTCATTCAAGATAGCTTTGAAGATACACCTATTGCAGCTGCCCACATGACATTAATAATTTTTAATACCGGGTTTAACTAGCTTTTTTTTTATCTCATCTTGTGTATTTTTGTTTTGCATAATGTTTGGTAATGTATGTATTCTTTGTAATTAAAAAATATAATATAAAAATATAATTCACAATTACATTTTATATGCTCCTATATGGACCCCAGGAAGACTAGGAGTCGCCTTGGTGTCAGCTAATGGGGATCCATTCAATAAACATCATAGCATTTTTTGCTTATTTTGAGGAATATTGTGTATATAGCCCATCCATCCATCCATTTCCTACCGCTTGTCCCATTTTTTAAAAATAACTGCACATCATAAACATTAAAACTGCACTTTTAACATTTATGCATTCTTAAAAATCGAAATACCATATATATTTTACAGCTGATTTAAGACATGGTTCAAAACCAACCCGTTAACATAAGAGATGGTAACAGAAAGCTAACACAAGAGGAAGGTTAAAGCATCTCTTCCTGAGGGCGTTTCAGTGTTATAACGTCACCTTTATCGTTAGTTTTTAACCGTGTCTGCTTGTAAGTAGTCTGTGATTGTGCACTGCCGAACATGCTCGTCTGCTCGTAAACCAGCAGTGGGGGTATGGTGGGGGAAGGGGGGGGATTGGACCGGTACATTTTAAAGGCGGTATAGTACCGAAAATTATTCAGTAGTATTGTGGTACTATACTTATACCGGTATAACGTACAACCCTACTGTATACATAGTAGTAATAGTAGTCGTAGTATTAATTGCTTGAGGTGGCGCATGCACATGGCATTGATGTTGTTGGGTGACGGCATATTTCTGCCATTCAGTTCGCACTTTTTCATGTGTATTTCTGCTGACAGTCACACATGACGAGTACTTGTTAATTACGCATCAAAAACAAAAGTGGCTTTAAAAGAATTTAGTGTTAACTCGTTATCACATTAGCTCTGACAACTGTGATATAAATATACATGTATTTATATATTTATGCTGACTGTGTAATTAACCTTCCCAGAGAGCATCAACAAACTTTTTTCGCCTCACGTTTAGTTTTTTTTGTGACGGAAATACATTTGGAGATGTCCTCACACTGACACTTAAATGACCTCTCTCGCAGATACAGTAATACAAAGATAAGAGGAGGTGACTGTCCATCTAGATAAAGTTGTACTATTGATGACATGAGGAAGTCATGGTGACAAGCTGCTGACAGGAGGGTCAATAAGGGAAGGAAGCAGAGGGGAGGGAGGGGTTGGAAATGGCAGGACATTGTCAATCATTGCAACTAATGACAGAGGCAAACCGACACTGGCCCGCATTAACATGCATGCATGCACGTCGCGACACGCACACTCATGCACATGATGGCAAAGACGAAAGAGTTGGTCTGTATGTCTGACTGGTCGTACAAATGACAAGTTATTGATTACTTGCATGAGGGGGGTTGATGTGGTTAAATGCAAGGTCGCACATCAACATGACTGTCTTAAAGGGGAACATTTCACCAGACCTATGTAAGCATCAATATATACCTTGATAGTGCAGAAAAAAGACCATGTATTTTTCAACCGATTTCCGAACTCTAAATGGGTTAATTTTGGCAAATTAAACGCCTTTCTGTTTATCGCTCATGTGGTGATGACGTCAGAACGTGACGTCTCCGAGGTAATAATTTCAACACATTACAAACACCGGGTCTCAGCTCTGTTATTTTCCGTTTTTTTGGACTATTTTTTGGAACCTTGGAGAGATCATGCCTCGGCGGTGTGTTGTCGGAGGGTGTAACAACACTAACAGGGAGGGATTCAAGTTGCACCACTGGCCCGAAGATGCCAAAGTGTCTGCCGCCAGACCCCCATTGAATGTGCCAGAGTTTCTCACATTTTACCGGCGATGACAGACATGACACAGAGATGTATGGATAATCTGCAGATGCATTTGCAACGATAAAGTCAACAAAATCACAAAGGTGAGTTTTGTTGATGTTGACTGCCAGCTAATCGATGCGAACATGCTACGCCAGTCGATGCTAACATGCTATTTACCGGCGATGCTAAGGCAGACATGGTACAGAGATGTATGGATAACCTGCAGATGCATTTGCAACTATATTACGTTTCCTTCCACCCACATTTAATGCGAAAAAAACACTTACCAATCGACGGATTTAAGTTGCTCCAGTGTCACGAGATGCGAAAGTCCTGATCGTTTGGTCCACACATTTTAACGGCGATGCTAACGCAGCTATTCGGCCATGCTATGGCTACGAATAGCGTCAATAGCTATTCGCTCAATAGCTTCAGTTTCTTCTTCAATACTTTCATACTCCTACCATCCGTTTCAATACATGCGTAGTCTGTTGAATCGCTTAAACCGCTGAAATCCGAGTCTGAATCTGAGCTAATGTCGCTATATCTTGCTGTGGTATCTGCCATTGTTTGTTTACATTGGCAGCACTCTATGACGTCACAGGGAAATGGATAGTCACATCGCAAATAGCGAAAATCAAGTAATTTAAAGCTTTTTCAGGGATATCCTGTTTTTTCCCCTCCAAACATATTTCTGGGTATTGTGGCAAAAACAGTACATTTTTTGTTTCATCTGACATCACATGGAAAAGGATAAGACCTTCTAGAGCAGGGGTAGGGAACCTATCTCTCTCGAGCCAGATGTGGCTCTTTTGATGACCGCATTTGGCTCTCAGATAAATCTTAGCTGACGTTGCTTAACACGATAAGTAATGATAATTCCGCTGGTAATCACAGTGTTAAAAATACCGTTCAAAATATAAAACATTCTCATGCATTTTAATCCATCATCTGTTTCTATCGCACCTGTTCAAGAAGTCGCATTAATGATCAAAAGTATTTTATTTATTATTGGTTACCTTCAGAATAACAATGTTATTAAAAAGAATAAGAGATGCACGCATTTAGATGTAATCAGGGAAAGTCCAAATAAAAGAGGAGGCGTAGAATTCTCTTGTCAGAGCGTGGGACGACACTGTACAAGGTACGGGTCTACCCGGTTCTCCTCATTGAGCTAAATTGAATCCTGTCTTTGTTTAATTCCTTGCTTCTTGTCTGTTTAATAGATGCCATCAGTGTTTGAACCTGACAGTTGTATTCAGTCTTAAAAACATATGGCTCTCACGGAAATACATTTTAGAATATTGGCTTTCATGGCTCTCTCATCCAAAAAAGGTTCCCGACCCCTGTTATAGAGAATAGTTCTGTGGTCACATCCTGTGTTTTGCTACAACTAATCATGGCAGACTTTATAAAAATAGCATTATAATGTAGCACAATTACTAAATGTTTCAAATAAGTGATACAACAGTGCCTTACATTGTTCGCTGTCCCTGGTAAACGACTGATGGGATGGTTGTATATTTCAGCACTTGGGCTCTCCTCGAGCTAGTAAATTCCAAATAATACTCTTCTTCAGATAAAAATGCTTCCGAGCAATGTTGCAATGGGTTTATACTGTTACGTGTGTTGAGGTGGCATGGGTCACGTGATAGAACTTGAGGGTACCCTGGTTTGTATCCAGCTTCCGCTATCCTGGTCACAGTTGTTGCAAGACACTTAACCCTGAAGGGTTCATGGATAGCTCCTTGCATAGCAGTTTCCGCCATCAGTGTGTGAATGGGTGAATGTTATGTATAATGTAAAGCGCTTTGGGTATCATTTCATGTATAGTAAAGGGCTATACAAATACAGACTGATTACCATTTCAGAGCCAGATAGTATCAAGTCGGCAGCGTGTGGAATTTCAAAGTTGACCAACTTCCCGGACTGGTGCACAACCTCTTGCTATAAAGAGGGGACATGCATGATTTATAATCCTCAAATAGTGGTCAGAGGTGCAGTGTGAGCAAGCTGATGTGTCACTACGACAGAGAAATAGTTCCTCCTTGTTAGCTCTTTCAATACTAATACAAAAACTTGGTGAATATGCAGATCACGGCATGTAAATGGAGAGTTTGTTGCCGTTTTTTCTGATGTCTAGCCGCCTCGTATTAGCAGTTTTTTACTCTTTTAAATGCACAGAAAAGGGGAAGATGTGTTCTTGTCCTACATAGGGATTGTGAATGATGGGTTGAATTCCAACCAAAAGCGTTTTTTTTTTTCTTTAACACTTTGTGTCGAGGATGGTCTTTCTTTTGTAGAAGCTACATTTGTTATGATCCGCTGCCCGGATCATATTATGTTTAGGTTTGAGTCTGTTTGTATTATGATCTGTTAGTGTTTGACTTCTTTAGTTCCTGGTTGTACTTCTTTGTTTATTCGGTCACCATAGTTACGCATTAGTTTCACCTGCCTCTTGGTTTTGACGCGCACCTGCCTCGTGATTAGAACCTTGATTTAAGCCTGCCTTCTTTGTTCATTCTTTCTGCTTCCTAGTTGTGTTTGCACAACAGTGACGCTCTTGATTGCCGATCCTGTATTCCTGTTTGCTACCAGCTGGCTTCAAAGCTAAGTCCTCTTGTTATTTTCTCTAGCTCACATGCTAGCTCTTTTGGTTTGCCTTTTGTGCTTAGTGCAAGTCTTTCTTTTTCTTAGTCTGATTTATATTTCAAATAAGTCATCGTTTCTTACCTTCACGCTGTGTCTGAGCCCGACTGCATCAAGAGAGAACGAACCCGCATCACAATGCCACGCAATCGTCACATTTGTGTTATGAAGTGATTATGAACCATTGACAATATAAATCTGACATGCATTGTAGTTTATCTTCCAAAGCATTTAGAGCACAACCTTAAACATCATTTGTTCTCATTTAAAACAATTAGATAACTGTGGGCTGTTGTGTTTTTTTTTCCTTACAAGACTCTTTGTTTGTGTGTTTGTGTTAAATTGCTGTACGGTGGTTCTGACATTAATTTGCGAGCTGAAACCTAATCTTCTAGACAAAAGAGACACTAAGGGGGGTTATGGCAAAACACACACTCTCTCTCACCATGATGACCTCACTTCCTGCAAGTGGCTGCAGTAAAGATTGGACAAGGATAGAGTTGCTGTCTTAATACGGTCAAGATGTGCATGCATCTGTGTGCATGAAGACCCCATTTAGGTTTAGGAATCCTTTCCATTCGTCATATTTACTTTTAAAGGGATTGCAAAGTTAAAAAGGATATATATTCTTGTGTGTAGTTTCCTAGTCTATATGCTGGATTAGAATTAAGAAACCATAACAATTTAGTATGGATTGTAATTAGAAAACACACATATATATACATATATATATATATATATATATATATATATATATATATATATATATATATATATATATATATATATATATATATATATATATATATATATATATATATATATATATATACACATATATATATATATATATATGTATATATATAAGGGTATATACCAGTACTAATATAGCATCGTGGTACTAATGGATCAAAAATGGTACTATACTCTGTTTGAAAAGTACAGGTTCACCATATATTGTTTTTTTATACGGGCGTGACGGCGCATCGTCACGTCATGACATTACTGGTTTTACGAGCAGAGGAGCATGTTCGGCAGCGAACAATTACGGAGTACTTACAAGCAGAAAAGTAGACGAAAAAGGGAGATTGAACGCATTTTGGCTAAAAAACTAAAGATAAAGGTGAAGCTATAACACTGAAACGCCCACATGAAGAGGTGTTTTAAACATTGTTAGCGAGTTTAGCGGCTAATGTCCATTCGTAATTGCAGTGTTTTAGCTTCTTGGAAATCACTAATCCTCGCCTCCATGGCGACAAAGTCAGTTTTTTACAAGTATAATTCCTGCAGGACAAGGAATAGCTAAATATGCTTTACTACACGCCGTAGGAGATACAATAACTCACCGGAGTCACAATGTAAACAAATGCCATGGGTGGATCTACATCTAACATCCACTGTAATGATACCAAGTACAAGAGCATATCTAGTCGATACTACTACGATTACATCAACATTTTTTATTGTCACTAAAACCTTTTCCGTTTTTTTTTTTTTAATCACATTATATCCATAAAATCAGGAAATACGTCCCTCGACACATCAGAACTTAAATTACGACCAATGTTTTTTTTTTCTTTTTTTTTTTTCTTATTTATTAAATCAACACAAAAACACACAAGATACACTTTCCATCAGTGCATCAACCCCTCAAAGAAAACCCCTCCCACCCCCATTCACACCCATCACACCCACTCATACAAAAAAGGGTTGTTTCTTTCTACTACCAAAATTCTGGTTCCCACAACATATATAACACAGTCTGCAAGGGACACAGTCCTGAAACACACATGATTGTGTGTGTCGCCGGTCCACTAACACTATCATTAATTACTATTTTATATAATTGTTTTATATGATTTTACTTTCTTTTTTATCCAAGAGAATGTCATTGTTTTCCTTTTTTTTAAATCTCATTTTATTTATTAAAAAAAAATAAATAAATAACCTTATCTTCATCAGACCAGGTTGTTAATGAAATTAGACTTGTCTAAAAGGTTTTTTAAAAACCAGGTCTAGTCCAGACAATGTCCAAGTCGGGCTCAGCAACACACACCCTCATCCATGTACAACAATAAAAATTAGAGAAACAACAGATTGCATATAAGTTATAAACAAAATTACATTTTCATAAAAAGTATTTGTGTATAGTCCATATTATGTCCAAGTCAGACTCAACACACACCTTCATTTTGTACACTCAAAAATAGGGAACACAACAACAGATAGCATATATGTTGCTGTTGTTGCATATCTATAAACATTATTACATTTTCATAATAAGCCTTTAAGGATTTCCCATCTTTTTTCATGTTTTTTGCATCATTATCGTTGTCAATCATGTATCTTTCTAAAGTTAAAAAATACTGAATAAATGTTTTAAAGAAAGTAATACTAAGTGAATATATATTTTTGGCCTTAAAATAAACCTTTTACAAGTACTATAATTAAATTGACTAAGTCATGCTTGTCAATAAGCTCTCCTAAAATAACAGAAACTACATCAAGCTTCATAAAGAAACCAATCCTTGAACACGTTTTTTTCAACTTCCACCCAAAAAGAAGACACAATATGACAATACCAAAACAAATGCAGTGTGCATTCAGATTCCTGACAGCAAAAACGGCAATCATCTGACTCAGTCATATTCCATAGTTTTAACATTTTCCCCGTGGGTAAGAAGTTATAAATAATTTTAATTGAAAATAACGGTTTTGCACATCGATAGTAGTTTTGTAGATTAGTTTGAATATGGCATCCCACGGCAATCACATTATATCCATAAAATCAGGAAATACGTCCCTCGACACATCAGAACTTAAATTACGACCAATGTTTGATCCTGGAACTACTCGGTATCAGATCAATACCTAAACTTGTAGTATCATCCAAAACTAATGTAAATTATCCAAACGACAAAAGAATAAGTGTAAATTACATTTTAACAGAAGTGTAGATAGAACATGTTGAAATAGAAAATAACCCGATATTAACAGTAAATGAACAAGGAGATCAATAATCAATTTTTACAGCTCGTCCGTCATAATTTTGACACCATGCTGAAAATAATGGAAAGCACCACTTTACAGAGCAACTATGTGGTCAAAGTTGGAATTGCCACAAAACACATTTCACTACTACCATCTGACAGCTAAAATGAATACTGCACCCTCCCAATCTGTTCTCTGTCAGGTAATCTGTGATGAATGGGACCATACGAATTCCTGCAGTATTTTGTACATACAGTATATTGGCTGCACAAGTCTAGAAGTCGCAAGTATAGACATTGACAAGGTGGTCCTGCCTTTTGGGGCCCGTTAATGCACTGCAAAAACTGAAATCTACGTAAGATTAAATATCTCAAATAAGAGTGATATTTGCTTGTTTTCTGTCTGATAAGATGATTCCTCTCACTAAGCAGATTTTATGTTAAAGTGTTTTACTTGTTTTAATCGTTTTAGTCCTAAATGATCTCAGTAAGATATTACAGCTTGTTGCTTAGATTTTATGACCTATATTGAGTAAAACATGCTTGACACTAGAATATCAACTGTTGCAAAGTTGTGTCATCAACACTCGAAGTACAAAACTATTTTTTAAAAAGTAATCATTTCTTATTTCAATATTTAAAAAACAAATCATGACTATGACACAATTGTGTGTCATATTAAAACAGATGACAGACAAATGGACTTTGCTGTTTTATTTTTAATGAAACAATAGAAAATGCACACTCATCTAATAATACCGTCGTTATTAGTGAGAATATACTTATTTTAAGGTATTTTTGGGTCCATTGGGGTTAGCTAATTTTACTTGTTTTGGAAAGCCTTGACAAGCCAAACGTTCTTGTTCTATTGGCAGATAATTTTGCTTAGTACGAATAAAATACCCCTCATTTTTTGTATTTTTTATCTTTTTTGTTTTTGAACACTGACTTTTTGCAGTGTGGTGGTGGATATCAATTTTGTCCGTCAAGTTTTTCTGGTCATCTTTGGCTTTGGATCGGCGTCGTGTGGGAATTTTGTCGACTGGCTATGCTATGCTAAGACGTTCACGTTTTTGTCTTGGGATTTACGTGTGCTTCTTAGCGGCACACTTCTTTTGTTTTGCTTTGTTTATCACCACCATCCCAAGACGTGATCGTGAGTGTGTTTGATTATTTTATTGGTCCACCACTTTTGGCAATTCAATTGGTCTGATGAGACAAGGCCAAATTTATTGGCAGCATGTGTGCCCGGAAAATCCATAAATTAGCCGCAGAATTGTATAAAGCACAGGGTTGAAAACTGCAGGAAAAAAAGACATACTGATGGGAAATCACGGTTAATAACTAACCGTCAGACCAAAGAAAGTTGCCAGTGTCAGCATTTTGATAAGAAGTGTGAGAAACACTTTTGAGATATTTCGAACAATCCCTCCTCATTAAATTCAGCACTTTTCATTAAAAATTGAGGGACTACTGTTTATTTCAGAGTTTTTCTGAGTCAAACAAAGTGTGAATGGGACTATGAAAATAAACAAACAACAGCAAATTTCAGATATATCAACAGCCCCGATCTAAACCAATTTGAAAACCAAGAAAATTGGATTTCCCCTAATCAAAGTTACTCCTGATTGAGTATACATTTATACATGTCCAATTCACCACAAATGTATGGCCAAATAAGTACTTAACATAAGTTAAAACCGAAGGATAATCCACAATGCGCTGCATTCATAGAAGGGTTACAATGCAGGAAATGAGCTGATCAAGGACACACACTCACGCTGTGCCCACAACCGTACTGTAGAGAGCGGCTGTGGACAACAGTCCGTGTGTTTAACCCTTGGTCTGCAGGGATCACATGTCACATCACCTAAACACGCGTGACAAGCGCACACGCTTGTGACGGACCACACGGTCGAAAGCAGGTCAAAGGGCGGCAACGAGACACAGCATGACATAGAGCGGGGTTGTCAATCGGCCTGCGGGATGAGTTTGCTAAGTTTAGAAATTAGTCGAAATTTTTGAATATAAGAAATAGCTGTTCGAAAAGTGTCCACTAGATGTCACAATAGCAATTCTTTGTATCTTTGTAAAAAAAAAATTAAAATTTAAAGTACCAATGATTGTCACACACACATTAGGTGTGGCGAAATTGTTCTCTGCATTTGACCCATCACCCTTGATCACCCCCTGGAAGGTGAGGGGAGCAGTGGGTAGCAGTGGTGAATCATTTTTCCAGTTACAAGCCTTCACTGCAAAAAATGAAATCTAAGTAAGATTAAATATCTCAAATAAGGGTGATATTTGCTTATTTTATGTCTGATAAGATCATTCTTCTCACTAAGCAGATTTTACTTGTTTTAAGGGTTTTGGTCATAAATTATCTCAGTAAGATAATACAGCTTGTTTGATGAAATTGTATGACCTATATTGAGTAAAACATGCTTGAAATTAGGATATCAACTGTTGCAAAGCTGTGTCAACACTCACAAGTATAAAACTATTTTTTTAAAGTAATAATTTCTTACTTCAAGCATGAAAAAAAAAATCATGATGTATGCATATCATTATGTCAAGATAGTGGAACTAGCATATGCTTAATTTAATAATATTTGTCAACATATTGAGTAAAAAGGTCAAATTTTTTTATACCAAGAAAAGGGCACTTGTTATTGGTGAGAATATACTTATTTTAAGGTATTTTGGGGTTCATTGAGGTCAGTTCATTTTACCTGTTTTAGAAAGTCTTGACAAGCCGAATTTTCTTGTTCTATTGGCAGATAATTTTGCTTAGTTCGAGTAAAATACCCCTAATTTTTGTAATTTTTTGGTTGTTTTTGAACACTGACTTTTTACAGTGTTGATGCTGAGTGCCTAGAAGGGAGGTAATGGGTGCCATCTTTATAGTCTTTGGTATGGCTCGGCCGGGATTTGAACTCACAACCTCAGGGTGGACACTCTAGCCACTAGGCCACTGAGTAGTAGATAATGCTAAATTTGTTAAAAAAATAAACTGTGAAGACTGGTCGGCACATTGCTGCCGGGAATGTCCCTTCGTGGATGCGTAGACATGAATACAGCAAGGGGTAAGATATAATACATTTATTCTAAATAACAGAAGGAGAGTTATAACAAAAACACTGGAGCTAACAAAAGGCAAACCAAAGACGCTAGTATGAGAACTAGGAGATACCAAATAGGAAATTAAACTGGCACGTTGGCACACAAAAAGGAGTAAATAAAACATTTACCACGTGAGCTAATAACGAGGTGCGTAGCGTGGAAGCTCGCGAAAATAGAAGGAATTGCGTGAAAGCAAACGATCAAAACCAGACATACAGTTGCGTGAGAGCAAACTATGAACCCAGAAAGAAATGAACAAAGAGGTTGGCTTAAATAGGAAGGTGATTAGACAAACGGGTGTGTGTGGACCAGGAGTAGCAGGTGGACTGATGAGTACCATGGTGACGGACTAAACAGGAAGTAAGTGGTTCAGAAAGAGAATGAAACAAAGATGGAAAAATAAACAACATCTGAAGATCCGAGTCACGGATCACAACATAAACCCCATGATGTTAGTGCACTAGTCAAGAAAAATGAGCAAACTACATAAATAACATCCTGCAATTGGGGCGGTATAGCTCGGTTGGTAGAGTGCCCGTGCCAGCAACTTGAGGGTTGCAGGTTCGATTCCCGCTTCCGCCATCCTAGTTACTGCCGTTGTGTCCTTGGGCAAGACACTTTACCCACGTGCTCCCAGTGCCACCCACACTGGTTTAAATGTAACTTAGATATTGGGTTTCGCTATGTAAAGCGCTTTGAGGCTATAGAGAAAAGCGCTATATAAATACAATTCACTTCAATTTAATTTTGATATTATTCTCTTATCTTGATAGATTGAAAATGAACACCATTGAGTTGACTGATGAACATTATCACATGATTTATTCAGAAAGTATAAGTACGGACAAATAAAGGTAGAATACTATTAACCGCAACATGTAAGTGTAAAAAAAAGGATTTGTACATTTTCAGAATGTGCTAGTTCTATTTTTAAAAAAAGAAAACAGTCTGAAGTTATCTTTATTCTTAGGTTATCGTGCCGTGATTTTCCCAGTCCGGCCCACTTGGGAGTAGATTTTTCTCCATCTCGCGGCCAATCTAAAATGAGTTTGACACCCCTGACATAGAGAGAAAGGGGGACAAAGAGATAGCTAGCCTTTCATTCAGCAGTCTGAGAACTGGCCGGACTCAGACATACACAACTAGTTAACTCTGTTTACAAAGGCCAGCAGCAGAACCAATGCAAACCATACTTAGCATGGAGACGCCAGGGTGAGCGTCGAGAGTCCATGTGTGCCAAAACAGCAGGTCTTTACGCAGGAAAAGCAAACCAGACGTGAAGTTTTTTTTTTTTTTAAAGTGCATGTCTTTCATAGAGTAAAATCCAGCTCCAACCCCTTCCCCAGTTTCTCTTATAAGCACGTCTGGTTTTGATTCCAATCTATTCAGCTTTTCCGGCGAGTCAGAAACCTACTGCCTGTTCCTTAAATGCTGCAGATAAAACAGCTTTCAGTGGGTTTCCCTCACATCCAAACAAAATCTGACAAGAATCAGCAAGGAGAGAGCAGTGCGGTATCGCATGTGATGGCATTGGTTAAAATTCCATGGAAATGCAAACAGAGATTTTACCATGACTGTGATGAGGAAAATAATCATACATGCACACACTGTAATTTCTGACAATCCCATTGAGGTGTAGCAGGACTTTCTCTGTTTTAATGGAAAACATAGTGTGCTTATGAACTTTGGGAGATATTTATTTGATTACGTGAGTTTTACTGCCTTACAAAGATATGAGCTGTCCATACATCTTATGCTTTATTTTGCCAGAGAGAGACATGCCTTCCCGGAGCTGCAGTTGTAATCCAAACAAAAATATGACCATGGTGTGAGACCCATAAACTAAAATGTGCTTATTGGTCACAGATGTTTATTTGGGATAAGGTAAACATCAGTTCAGTATTCCAACATAAAAGTGTTTTATTGTGAAGCATTAAAAGCCACAAAATGCAACGGGTCCATCAGACCCTCAAACGCTGGCTGAGTAACAACAATATGAACATTGCCCGGAACATTTCTCTGCCAGTTTCTGCATCCCACAGGGATTCTTCTTTTGTGTTTCTGCATCTGCGGTTCCCACACAAGGTCGCAACATTGTTTGTCAACACTGCCTGCTCTCATTTCCTCGCACATTTCACCCTCTGATGTTCTGTGTACCTACACTCTGTCCTTCTGTCTAGGCCTGCTGCCTGCTGTGTGTGTGTGTGTGTGTGTGTGTGTGTGTGTGTGTGTGTGTGTGTGTGTGTGTGTGTGTGTGTGTGTGTGTGTGTGTGGTACACAGAACATCCATTTCCACACCTCTATTAGCCCTGGGACCAGTGGACCCAGACATCTTCTATGTAATAGAAATGTGTAGGAGGGGTGTATGGTGTGTGTTCATTAAATATGTATTCTGATATATGTTCTTCACAGAAAATGAGCCAAAGTCAGTGAGTCTCAGTTTGAAAAATGTATTAATTGTATGATTTTTCTTTGAATAAAAAATGAAAACAGGTCCCACAGACCCAAACACCACACAAGGGTTAAAACATGAAGACGTTTTTACTTAACATTAGCTTTTTGTGACGATTCACTTACTCGTGCACATAGACAGAAGGATTTACCCAGAACGACATTGACCGTGGGCTTCACGGTGGCAGAGGGGTTAGTGCGTCTGCCTCACAATACGAAGGTCCTGCAGTCCTGGGTTCAAATCCAGGCTCGGGATCTTTCTGTGTGGAGTTTGCATGTTCTCCCCGTGAATGCGTGGGTTCCCTCTGGGTACTCCGGCTTCCTCCCACTTCCAAAGACATGCACCTGGGGATAGGTTGATTGGCAACACTAAATTGGCCCTAGTGTGTGAATGTGAGTGTGAATGTTGTCTGTCTATCTGTGTTGGCCCTGCGATGAGGTGGCGACTTGTCCAGGGTGTACCCCACCTACCGCCCGATTGTAGCTGAGATAGGCGCCAGTGCCCCCCGCGACCCCAAAAAGGGAATAAGCGGTAGAAAATGGATGGATGGATGGACATCGACCGTATTTCTCGGACAATAAGGCGCACTTTTATTTTCTCAAAACTCGACAGGTCGCCTCATAACCCGGTGCGCCTAATAATTCGGAATAATTCTGGTTATGCTTACCCACTTCGAAGCAAATGTACTTGGTACATAATGCAATGATAAGTGTGACCATAAGTACCGAAATTTTGCGCAGGTCCACCAATGAAGCATATGTATAATTAAGATCCTTTTTTTCCTCTATCCTCTTGTTTTGGGGCATTCATCCTAAGCCGGTGCCATTTCTAATATAAATTTCATACATTGTTAACTTATATCGGTCAGTAAACTATGGATAATCTAAAACTGTACTGTACAAAAAAGGTGGAGCTAAGTAAATAAGACCGCCCACAAAACAGCGCATCACCAAAAGACGGTCAGAAAGTGGCTTGAACATGGCCTGTAAAACTTAATCCATGCAACATTTTTCACAAAGAACCACAATTGCATGGTATGTAGACCAGAGGTACCATAGGGCTGGGGCCCATTGCTCAGTCGCAAAGGCCTCCAAAAAATATATTTTTCTCAGCTGTGGTGTGTGTGAGCCTCAGTGGTATTGTGAAGTGAATTATTTATATAGCGCTTTTTTCTAGTGACTCAAAGCGCTTTACATAGTGAAACCCAATATCTAAGTTACATTTAAAGGGGAACATTATCACAATTTCAGAAGGGTTAAAACCAATAAAAATCAGTTCCCAGTGGCTCATTTTATTTTTTGAAGTTTTTTTCAAAATGTTACCCGTTCCGGAATATCGCTTAAAAAAATCTTTAAAGTGCTTGATTTTCGCTATTTGCGAAGCCACTGTCCATTTTTCCGTGACGTCACATAGGGATGCCAATACAAACAACGTGGCGGTTACCACAGAAAGATATAGCAACATTAGATCAGATTCAGACTCGGATATCAGCGGCTTAAGCGATTCAACAGATTAAGCATGTATTGCAACAGATGGTTGAAGTATGGAGGCAGATAGCGAAAACGAAATTGAAGAAGAAACTGAGGCTATTGAGCGAATAGCTATTGACGCTATTCGGCCATGCATGTCTGTCTTAGCATCGCCGGTAAAATTTGCGGACCAAACGATCAGGACTTTCGCATTGACAACGGAACAACTTAAATCTGTCGATTGGTAAGTGTTTGTTTGGCATTAAATGTGGGTGGAAGGAAACGCTGGATGTAAATATAGTTTCAAATGTACATACAGCTAGCCTAAATAGCATGTTAGCATCGATTAACTGGCAGCCATGCCGCGACCAAATATGTCTGATTAGCACATAAGTCAATAACATCAACCACACTCATCTTTGTGATTTCGTTGACTTTATCGTTGGGAATGTATCTGCTTTGAGTGTCGCAGGATATCCAGACATTCTTGCCATCTCTGTCGTAGCATCGCTGGTAAAAACCAAACGAGCCACTTTCGCATCTCTTGACACTGGAGCAACTTAAATCCGTCAATTGCTAAGGGTTTGTTTGGCATTAAATATGGATGGAGAGAAAGGCTAGATGCAAATATAGCTACAAATGAGGGATAATGCTGCAATATGTACATACAGCTAGCCTAAATAGCATGTTAGCATCGATTAGCATTCCATGCTAATTGAAGCACATTCTACGTGAATCAACTTGAATCCGTCCCTGATCGTGTTGTTACACCCTCCGACAACACACCGACGAGGCATGATGCATGTGGCATGATGTCTCCAAGGTACCGGAAAATAGTCGAAAAAACGGAAAATAACAGAGCTGATTTGACTTGCTGCGTGTAATGTGGTGGAAAAAATGGCGTTGACTACCTAGATGACGTCACGTTCTGACGTCATCGTTCCAAGAGCAATAAATCAAAAGGCGTTTAATTCGCCAAAATTCACCCATTTAGAGTTCTGAAATCGGTTAAAAAAATATATGGCCTTTTTTCTGCAACATCAAGGTATATATTGACGTTTACATAGGTCTGGTGATGTTCCCCTTTAAACCAGTGTGGTTGGCACTGGGAGCAGGTGGGTAAAGTGTCTTGCCCAAGGACACAATGGCAGTGACTAGGATGGCGGAAGCGGGGATCGAACCTGGAACCCTCAAGTTGCTGGCACGGCTGTTCTACAAACCGAGCTATTCAGTTGTAATACACTCTTCCACCACTTGTAGCAATAATGACAATCTCAAGCAAACAGAAGAAATCCGGAGCTAAAGTCATTGAGAAATTTAAGCGCAACAATTATGACTAAAGTGGGAAAGCTGTATTTATTTATTTTTTGAAATTTTTTTTATTAATATTTTAGAACTGCGTAATTGCATGTAAATGTGCCTTCTTTTGCAGTGTATTTGATTAATACTTATTTATGTAATCAGCCTGACCTAAGATTTAATAATTGTTGTGATTATCACATGATTTACTATCATTTGACAAAGTGCATCCATTTAATTGATTGGATATAATTACTCGATACAATTCAACAGTAAAATTACTATTTCAGTGTTAATATTTGCCTTGGTCTCGGGCGCTTTTGTAGTGAACAAATTGAGCCCCAAGGGTAAAGAGGTTAAGAGCCCCTGATGTAGACCGCAAGGAAGTGTTTCAATGTAGATTTTTTAATAATATGACCTCTTTAATGCGTCTTATAATCAGATGCTCCCTGTGATCCGAAAAAAATACGGTTATCGTTGAGACAGTTTGTACAATTTTTGACATTGATGAATACAATGAAGTGGTAAGTCTAATGACACTTGATTAGTTAACAAGTATTTGAGCCACCTCAGTTCCGTATTTAATACTTCAGCCTGGAGGCAGCACATATAGATAAGCACACATACACACACACACACAAACACACACACACACACACACACACACACACACACACACACACACGCACGCACACACACACACACATACACACACACACAATGTCTTGTATTTCTTACCTTCTTAAAACCTCCGATAAATGCCTCCCTCTCTAGGATCACCCTTTCTAGA
The DNA here is from genome assembly GCF_033978795.1 of Nerophis ophidion. Lineage (NCBI taxonomy): Eukaryota > Metazoa > Chordata > Actinopteri > Syngnathiformes > Syngnathidae > Nerophis > Nerophis ophidion. The sequence goes on along the minus strand of NC_084623.1, from coordinate 37,384,013 downwards.
TATAGAAACGTTTGTATATAGATTTGTATTATAACATTAATATTAAATACATACAATGCATGTATAAAAAAGCTTGTTTTGAAAAATGAGTTGGAATATTACAAGAAAAAGGTCACAATTTTACAAGAAAAACTGAATTTTGGGAGTATTACAATAAAAGTCGTCATTTTAATCAACGCAAGTCAAAATTGTACAAGAAAAACTGAACATTTGTGCAATATTATGATGAAAGATAAAATTTTACTCAATTACAGCTGCAATTTTTACAGAAAAAGCTTAACATTTTGACAATTTTATGAAAAGAGACGTAACTTTACTCGACTAAAGTAAATTTTATAAGAAAACTTAGGAATGTATGCAATATTATAAGAATAATCAGAATTTTACTGGGCAAAACTATGACAAAAGTCACAATTTTACTCAAAAAAGTTCACTGCTTTACATGAACAACAAAAAAATTGGCTATATTGTGATAAAAGTCAGAATTCGATATGACAAATGTCACCATTTTGCATTAAAAAGTAATAATTTTACATAAAAAAGTAATAATTTTACGAGAAAATATTGCATTATTACAGAAACAGAAAGAATATCAAAACATTTTCCTAATTTATGAGGAAAAAAGTTGACACGTGAGAAAAAGACGGCTTTTATTTATGAATTTTGTTGTTTTTTGTTTGTAATTTTTTCAATCTTAGTATGTCTCTCTCTCTCTCTCTCTCTCTCTCTCTCTCTATATATATATATATATATATATATATATATATATATATATATGTATTTATTATTTTCAATTATATTTGGCCAAAGGGGGCGCATTTCAACTTCTTACACACACTTGTTATTTCATATGTTGGCCAGAGGGAGAGCCCTTTCAAAACCGACATAAAGTCAATTTGAAAAATCCGTCCTATTTGAGACCACCCTAATTTTGATAGATTTCACCACCTGGGGTGCAAATGAGACATTTTCTATTAGATGCAATATTTTTTTCCCTATTGGGACCTTGATTTATGTCCTAACTTATTCACCGGCCCTCATATGGAAGGTACTTTTTCTTGTTGGTGACTCAAGAGGGGTAGAAATACAACACACACACACACTAACTGGACTCAAGGGACAGTAAATGAAGGTGTGATGAAGTTACGGACGGTGAAATCAATGTCTAGAGACAATGAGTAAGCCACATGAAGACAAATATTAGCTCCAAGCAATGATGGTATCCCGATGCTTTAATGTACAGCTGTCATGCGATTGAATTGGAGTCAAAGTGGGCAAGAGGCCCATTTAGCTTGATAAAGTCCAGGCTGTCACCACTTGAAATCCTGCAAACTTGATACATACCACTGCTGCTGTAACATGCTGACTTCTCCCTAGACATGTTGGCCTGCATGTTTCAATTACACCACTGAAGTAGGCTATCATGCAGTATTGTTGTTGATTGACATGGTCAAGAGAGAAAATTATTCAAATTACTCCAGAGTGGGGATTACTGGCTGTAAAGGAAACATACAGTCGTGGTCAAAAACCTAAAGTTTTTTTGTGATAGAGTAATTGAAGCACATACTTGTTGGTCACCAAAAACATTCATGACGTTCGGTTCTTTTTTTAATTTATTATTGGTCTACTGAAAACGTGACCATATCTGCTGGGTCAAAAGTATACATACAGCAATGTTAATATTAGGTTACATCTCCCTTGGCAAGTTTCACTGCAATAAGGCGCTTTTCTTTTGGTAGCCATCCACAAGCTTCTGGCAAGCTTCCCGTAGAATTTCTGACCACTCCTCTTGACAAAATTGGTGCAGTTCAGCTAAATGGGTTGTTTTTTGACATTGACTTGTTTCTTCAGCATTGTCCACATGTTTAAGTCATGACTTTGGGAAGGCCATTCTAAAACTCTAAAGGCCTACTGAAACCCACTACTACCGACCATGCAGTCCGGTAGTTTATACATCAATGATGAAATATTAACATTGCAACACATGCCAATACGGCCTTTTTAGTTTACTAAATTGCAATTTTAAATTTCCCGGGAGTTTCATTTTGAAAACGTCGTGTAATGATGACGTGTACACAAGACGGTTTTTAGGAAGTATGATCGCTACGCACACACACAGCTAAAAGTCGTCTGTTTTAACAGCATAACTACACAGCATTTTGGAGATTTGTGTTGCTGAATCTTTTGCAATTTTTTCAAATAATATTGGAGGAGTCAAAGTAGAAAGATGTAGGTGGGCAGCTTTAGCCTTTAGCCACACAAACACACGGTGATTCCATGTTTAAAATTCCTGGAGGTGAAACTTTACTATGGATCAGAGCACGGTCAAGCGAACATGGATCCCGACTACATGTCAACCAGCAGGTTTCGGTGAGAAAATTGTGGTTAAAAAGTCGCTTCTTACCAGATATCAGCTAAGCTTGTGTCGTCCATGAAGCTGCCGTCGACTCCCCTGAGACATTGGCGTCAAGACACCCGTGGAGACACCCCTCCGACTATCAAGTACTGTTAAACTCACTAAAACACTAGCAACACAATAGAAAGATAAGGGATTTCCTAGAATTATCCTTGTAAATGTGTCTAAAAACTTCAGAATCCGTCCCAATGCAATCACGTTTTTTTTTTTAACTATTTTTTTTTTTTCTAGTCCGTCGCTATCAATATCCTCAAACACAAATCTTCCATCCTCAAATTAATGGGGAAATTGTAGTTTTCTCGGTCTGAATAGCACTTTTTGTTGGAGGATCCCATTAAAATCAATGTGAATATGTGAGGAGCCCCCACACTTGTGACGTCATCGTCTGCGACTTTCGGTAGAGGCAGGGCTTTTCTCTTAGCACGGAAAGTTGCAAACTTTATCGTGGATGTTCTCTACCAAATCCTTTCAGCAAAAATATGGCAATATCGCGAAATGATCAAGTATGACACATAGAATGGACCTGCTATCCACGTTTGAATAAGAAAATCTCATTTCAGTAGGCCTTTAATTCTAACCTGATTTAGCTATTCCTTTAACACTTTTGAAGTGTATTTAGGGTCATTGTCCTGTTGGAACACCCAACTGTGCCAAAGACTCAACATCCAGGCTGGGTCAAAAGTATACATACAGCAGAGTTAATTATTCGTCCTTTGGCAAGTTTCACTGCAATAAGGCACGTTTTGTTGCCATCTACAAGCTTCTGGAAAGCTTCTGGTTGAATTTTGGACCACTCCTCTTGACAGAATTGGTGAACCTTCATCCTGAATGTCTTATCTTTGTCCATTTGATGTCAGATGAAACAAAAATATAGCTGTTTAGCAGCAATACCTAGCAATATGTTTGGATGAGAAAAGGTGAGGCCTTTAATCCCAGAAACACCAGGCCTACCGTCAAGCATGGTTGTGTAGTATTATGCTCTGGGCCTGTTTTGCTGCCAATGGTTCTGGTGCTTTACAGAGAGTAAATGGGACAATGAAAAAGGAGGATTACTTCCAAATTCTTCAGTACAACCTAAAATCGTCAGCCCGGAGGTTGGGTCTTGGGTGAAGTTGGGTGTTCGAACAGGACAATGACCCCAAACACACTTCAAAAATGGTAAAGGAATGGCTAAATCAGGCTAGAATTAAGGTTTTAGAATGGCCTTCCCAAAGTCCTGACTTAAACGTGTGGACAATGCTGAAAAAACCCCGCCTCTCTACAGCCCATATTTGCGAATTGTGTAAAATAATCGAGTTTAATCTCGCAAAATTGTGTATAATTCGAAATTAAATGTCAACTGAAGATGCAAAATTGTATATTTATTCAATGATTTTCAGCCACTTCAACTATAGCCTTACCAGCTGGTCTCAGACTGGTCAGAGTTAAAAAAAAAAACCCCATTGGAAATCTTGTACAAACAAGCAATTAAGGTTATGGATAAAAAACCTAGGCATTATCATCACTGTGCCAGTCTAAAAAAATACAGTATTTTAAAACGGGACAGTCTTTACACATTTACACACGTAAAGGGGAACATTAACACCAGAGCTATGTAAGCGTCAATATATACCTTGATGTTGCAGAAAAAAGACCATTTATTTTTTTAACTGATTTCCGAACTCTAAATGGGTGAATTTTGGAGAATTAAAAGCCTTTCTATTTATTGCTCTCGGAGCGATGACGTCAGAACGTGACGTCACCTAGGTAATAAAGCCGCCATTTTCATTTTCTCAAACACATGACAAACACCGCATCCCAGCTCTGTTATTTTCCGTTTTTTTGACTATTTTGTGGAACCTTGGAGACATCATGCCTCGCCGGTGTGTTGTCCGAGGGTATAACAACACTAACAGGGAGGGATTCAAGTTGCACCACTGGCCCAAAGATGCGAAAGTGGCAAGAAATTGGACGAAATTTGTTCAAAATATGAGGGTGTGGGGAAAGCCGACGAAATGATCAGTCGTTTGTTCCGCACACTTTACCGACAAAAGCTATGCTACTACAGAGATGGCAAGATTGTGTGGATATCCTGCGACACTCAAAGCAGATGCATTTCCAACAATAAAGAAAAAGAAATCTGCCGCCAGACCCCCATCGAATGTGCCGGAGTGTCTGCACATTTTACCAAAGAAGCTAAAGCAGACACGGCACAGAGATGTATGGATAACCTGCAGATGCATTTCCAACAATAAAGTCAAAGAAATCACAAAGGTGAGTTTTGTTGATGTTGTTGACTTATAAGCTAATCAGACATATTTGGTCGCGGCATGACTGCCAGCTAATCGATGCTAACATGCTATTTAGGCTAGCTGTATGTACATTTGAAACTATAGTTACATCCAGCGTTTCCCTCCACCCACATTTAATGCCAAACAAACACTTACCAATCGATGGATTTAAGTTGATCCAGTGTCATAAGATGCGAAACTTCCGATCGTTGGTCTGCACATTTTACCGGCGATGCTGAGGCAAACATGGCCGAATAGTGTCAATAGCTATTCGCTCAATAGCTTAAGTTTCTTCTTCAATTTTGTTTTCGCTATCTGCCTCCATACTCCAACCATCTGTTTCAATACATGCGTAATCTGTTGAATCGCTTAAACCGCTGAAATCCGAGTCTGAATCCGAGCTAATGTCGCTATATCTTGCTGTGCTATCCACCATTTGTTTGTATTGGCATCGCTATGTGACGTCACAGGAAAATGGACGTTGGCTTCACAAATAGCGAAAATTAGGCACTTTAAAGCTTTTTTTAGGGATATTCCAGGATGGGTAAAATTTTTTAAAAAGCTTTAACCGCATTGGCTCTAGATCCTCTGGCAGAGTTCATCAGCCAAAGAAACAGCCGTGAGTGAGTCACTCGAGGCTCTGTCAGAGGTGAGTGTTATATTCCTCTTGGCTTTCAGTAAGTGGGCCTGGTCAGTAAGGAGCGCAAATGTGTAGAACTCAGTACCAGAGGAGGTTGAACTGGTCACAACTTACAAGGCCTTCATGAAAAAATTTAAATTTGTGACTTATCAACGCCTACAGATGCCAGCACTAAAAGATGAGCCTGTTTTGATGCTAAGATGAATGTTAAAGTTGTGATGTTGTATTGTATTTTTTATCATATTGTATATGTATTTTTTTTCTCTCTTCCTTTTTTTTTTCTTTTAAATTGCAATCATTCTGTTATTTTCAAAGCCCTACTGAAACCCACTACTACCGACCACTCAGTCTGATAGTTTATATATCAATGATGAAATATCACATTGCAACACATGCCAATACGGCCTTGTTAGTTTACTAAATTGTGATTTTAATTTTCCCGCGAGTTTTTTGTTGAAAATGTCACGGAATGATGACGCGTACACATGACGTCACGTGTTTAAGAGGACGTATTAGCGTAGCACCAAACACAGCTAAAAGTCGTCTCTGTTCATGGCGTAATTACACAGTATTTTGAACATCTGTGTTGCTGAATCTTTTGCAATTTTTTCGTTTAATAATGGAGACTATAAAGAAGAATGCTGTTGGTGGAAAGCGGTGGATTGCAGCTGCCTTTAGCACCGAGACATAGCCGGTGTTTCTTTGTTTGTTGTGAAGCTTTAACACAGATCGGTCAAGCGAACATGTTTTCTCTTCGTCAACCAGCATGTCTTTGGATGGGAAAATTGTGATATTAAGTCTTACCGGAGAAATCAGTGGATTATGGGACTCTCTCCTGCAGCTCAAAAAGGCAGCTGTGATCTTGGCTCCTCCATTGGCTTCTCTGAGAGACCCTTGCGTTCACCGCAGCCATCCGACTTTGAGGTATGTCTTTAGAATCTCACTAAAACACTATTAAAACAATAAACAGATAAGGGATCTTTCAGAATTATCCTAGTAAATGTGTCTAATTACATCTCAAACGCTCACACTGCCGCAGCCCGGATCCGTCGCTTTTTTTTTTTTTTTTTTTCTATTTCGTCACTATCAATATCCTAATTCACAAATCTTTCATCCTCGCTCAAATTAATGGGGACATTGTCGATTGCTCGGTCCGAATTGCTCTTACTGCTTGGTGGCTGCCATTAAAAACAATGTAAATATGTGTGGAGCCCTGCAACTCGTGACGTTACGCACACATCGTCTGCTACTTCTGGTATAGGCAGGGCTTTTCTATTAGCGTCCGAAAGTTTTTATCGTGTATGTTGTCTACTAAATCCTTTCAGCAAAAATATGGCAATATCGCGAAATCATCAAGTACGACACATAGAATGGATCTGCTATCCCCGTTTAAATAAGAAAATCTCATTTCAGTAGGCCTTTAACATCATGAGCAGGGGACTACAGATGAAAACTACCCTTCTGATTAATTCTGGCTTTTTTTTTGACCATGTGTAGTCGTTTGTTTTTATGAAATTGCATTGTCCCCTTTGAAATAAACTCATCTAAAAAACGATGTTGACCAAATACTCTCATTAGTACAAACATATTAAACAATGGGCTTTCTAACAATTGGGAATTCGTGTCATGTTTTTTTCTCAAACGAAAAAACATGCTAAAACAAAACCATCCTTTTTGTTATGTTTTGTTACCATCTTTTTCCATTTTCAATTATTTTTTAAAAAAAGCTATAGGGACAAACATACATATACTGTACATATACATTTACTGTACAAACATTCATATACACATTCTGTTCATATACGGGCACATATACACACATACACTCATGCACATAATCATGTTTCATCAAACATATATCAACGTTGTTGCTCTAGGGTAAACTGGGTTACACATGGCATATTGACAAAGCTTAACCCATTGTTACTATAACAATCTACAAGATTAATATAGGTTGCCCCTCTCTCTTTCCTTTCATCTTTCGGTATTCCTTTTTTATTTCATTTATTTTTTTTATTTTTTATTATCTTTCTAGCTATCATTATGTATATGTATTGTTGCATTTGAACAACTGTATTGTTGATAATAGAGGTAAACTTTTGGGTTTGTTCATGATCAATTGCGCTTTTTCTATTGGTATTTGTATTCCTCCAGTTTTAGTGTAAAAATGCTCATTGTCATTACTATATTATTATTTATTTCGCTAACTGCTTATTTGCTATCACTTTTACCATCATATTTGCACATATTGTATGTGCTGGTGTTGTTCTTTTGTTATTGTTGTTATTGTTGCATTTGCTGTTGTTGTTTTTGTCTCTCTGTCTGATCCCCCTCTCATCCCCACAATTTCCCCCTCTGTCTTCCTTTTTTCCTCTTTCTATCCCCTCCTGTTCCGGCCCGGCTGCACCAAATGATAATATAGATACATTTGATAAAGTCAAATTCAAATAAGGCAACAAGAGAAGTATCCTACACTTCTATTTTGTAAAGTAAATCTGAACAGCCGATATGGGCATCTACATCAACTATATGATCTGCCTGAGAAGCTGGACAGGACAAAAAAAAAAAAAAAAAAAAAGCTATAGGGAGTCACTAGGGCGGCACTAAAGAGCCTCGGTTAGCTGACCCCCGTCTTAGAGCGATACATAAGTGGCAGAAGTTCACAATCAAATCAACAGGCTCCTTGTTCTACCCAGTAGGAGTAGTAAGTACACAAGATCCACTGAAATATTCTTATTTCTGTCACGTTGGGGTCGCATCTTTATGCGGGGTCATTCTCCCAGGAATGCAGACGGAAAACTTACGAAAGCGTGAGGTGGGAATGATTTATTGTCCATAAATCATGCAAAACACAAGAATACCAAAAAGCGTTCCGATAGAATGGGACGGAGTGGCGCAGTGGGAGAGTGGCCGTGCGCAACCCGAGTGTCCCTGGTTCAATCCCCACCTAGTACCAACCTCGTCACATCCGTTGTGTCCTGAGCAAGACACTTCACCCTTGCTCCTGATGGGTGCTGGTAAGAGCCTTGCATGGCAGCTCCCTCCATCAGTGTGTGAATGTGTGAGTATGAATGGGTAAATGTGGAAGTAGTGTCAAAGCGCTTTGAGTACCTTGAAGGTAGAAAAGCGCTATACAAGTACAACCCATTTATAATTTATCATTTATAGCTATGGCAAAGCTTAGCACATTAACTCGAAACAAGAAACGTAGAAGTACTCAACGTAACTGTTGCTTGCAGCAAACAAGAATGCCAGACTGAGCGTAGCGAGAAAACTGAATAAAAAGCTCTTTGATTAGTGGTTGACAGCAGCTGAGCGTGCCGACCACTAACCAGAGGCAGGTGCACCCAATGAATCCCCATGGAAACTAAAACAAAACCCAGTGGTGCACAAACAGGAACAAAGGGAGTCCAAAACTAAAAAAACATGATCCGGGCGACGGATCATGACAATTTCACTGCAGTACAGAAACTAAAGAACAAAAACCCTTCCATGAATTAGTCTTGGAGAAATTTTGCCATCTAATTCCGCGTTTCTTTTCAAACCATTATCACCTCCTGACTCTGTAATCGGTTGCCTGCATTGTCTCGCTCCTAGTTCCACTTAACCCATCTCAATTAATCTAGGAAGTCCCGGTGAGATAAGGGATCTGTTCCATCTTGGCAGCCAGTTGTCAGTCTCCTGACGAATCCACTCACCTGGTTGGCTAGATTGCAATCAGTACGCCTTGATTGAAAAGCAAGGACACAAAAGGACAAAGACAAAATCACTTAGGCAACCCATTAGATCTGGAATTGGCTGCCCATTCACAACAATACAGTAGACTCTGATAATCTCATGCAGATAAGGAGGAGCTAGAAAGTTTCTGTGCGACTCGAAATGCGTATGCATGAACTATAAATCCCCCTGTTTCTGTGGGTACCTGGTGATTGCTTGCCCACATTCCACACAACCCCGCAGTGTAATTGTGTTCTCCAGCCATAATCAGTTTGACACTTGGATTACCATAATGCACTTTATGCCACCACATTTCCATTTATTACAATATAGTTAATGCCACCAAAAACGTTGGCGGGCTTATTGTGCAGAAATAAATCAGCAGCATTAAGGAAGATTTTTTATTTTTATTTTTTTTTTAATGAGGGCTTAAAAACAGAACAGTGAATGAAAACGCTACACAGTTGCAAATGTACAGGTGGTATGAATATGTAATGGCACATATAATTATGTACAGTATGAACTAGAGATGCGCGGTTTGCGGTCACAACCGCGGAGTACGCGGATAAACCGCGGGTCGGGCGGGTGACATGACGAAAAAATTGATTTTAAATAGATTCGGGCAGGTGGTGGTTGAACCAATTCAGAAATATATATTGTAATAATCCCTGGAACGTAGGCTCATAAAACGTCTTTGTTTGTCTTGTCTTTATTGCACAAGATGTAATACAACCACACAACAGCTCTCATGTCTCTAACGCTTTTCCCGGGACAACGCGAACTCTCACTTCCTGTCGAAAACGTCACTTCCCTATCTCTCCCGGAAGTCCCGCCTACGAGCCAAAGTCATTGGCTAACACCCCGTAGCCAGCCGCTACATTGTGCATAGTTAAATGTTATGTTGAAGAGGTTCATTTAGCCTACTGACGTGTATTTATAAATGGTTGATTTATATAGACTAGTAGGTAAAGTGTTGTACCTGACAACACTTGATGGTACAATCCATATAACACGTCACAGACAACGTCACGCTAACATCATGTGACACCTCTGATGAAGGCTGTAGAAGCAAGGTAGCCCAAAAGTGTCAGGTACAACACTTTGCCTTACTAGCCTATAGAAATCAACCATTTATAAATACCGTATTTTCCGCGCTATAAGCCGCCCCGTGGGCTTCACGGTGGCAGAGGGGTTAGTGCGTCTGCCTCACAATACGAAGGTCCCGCAGTCCTGGGTTCAAATCCAGGCTCGGGATCTTTCTGTGTCGAGTTTGCATGTTCTCTCCGTGAATGCGTGGGTTCCCTCCGGGTACTCCGGCTTCCTCCCACTTCCAAAGACATGCACCTGGGGATAGGTTGATTGGCAACACTAAATTGGCCCTAGTGTGTGAATGTGAGTGTGAATGTTGTCTGTCTATTTGTGTTGGCCCTGCGATGAGATGGCGACTTGTCCAGGGTGTACCCCGCCTTCCGCCCGATTGTAGCTGAGATAGGCGCCAGCGCCCGCCGCGACCCCAAAAGGGAATAAGCGGTAGAAAATGGATGGATGGAAGCCGCCCCGTGTTATAAGCCGCACCTTCAATGAATGGCATATTTAAAAACTTTGTAAACCTATAAGCCGCACCGGGTCATAAGCCACGCCCCCGCTGCGCTAAAGGGAATGTCAAAAAAACAGTCGGATAGGTCAGTCAAACTTTAATAATACAAACCAGTGTGCGAATGTGCAATCACAACAATAGTAACACTCAAAATATTGCAGAGCAATAGCAACATCAATAACTCAACTTTGCTCGAACGTTAATGTCACAGCACACAAAATAAACATTTAAAGCTCACCTTCAGAAGTTATTCCTCATCCATAAATCCCTCGAATTCTTCTTCTTCGGTGTCTGAATTAAAAAATTGGGCGAATACGGCATCCAAAATGGCGGGCTCCGTCTCGTCGAAGTCATCAGAGTCAGTGTCGCTGTTGTTGTCCGGCAGTTCCATGAATCCTGCCTTCCTGGCCGGATCTTTTTTCAGCTATCTTGTTTTTACAATATGCGTGGAAAGTAGCCAGCTTTTCTTGAAAGTCTTTTGGCAGTTGCTGTGAAATAGTAGTCCGTGTGCGGATGGAGAGATTCCGTCTTTTCATGAACCGGAAACACCGAGAAGCATCCATCCATCTTCTTCCGCTTATCCCAGGTCGGGTCGCGGGGGCAACAGCCTAAGCAGGGAAACCCAGACTTCCCTCTCCCCAGCCACTTCGTCTATCTCTTCACCAAGAAGCACCACCTTTTTAAATCATCTAAGTGAAGTTCGCTTGCTAGCGCTGTTGCCTTCATTGGAATAGTGATGGCACTGACAACTCTGCTTGCTGCTCTCTGCTCAACTACCCACTGTTCGAGTTTGTCCTCCAACTGTCGCCATCTTGCTTTGTTCCCTCAAACTCTGTGTTGTCTTCTTGACTTGGCGAAGGTCATCTTGTTGCTTCCTCCACCTAAGCACCATTGATTCATTTATGTTCAATTCTCTCGCTGCTGCTCTATTTCCGTGTTCTTCTGCGTGACTTATTGCCTTGAGGTTGAATTCTGCGTTGTACGCGTGTCTTTTAGTAGGAGCCATTTTGTGGTCGTCTTTACAGAAACGCACAAATGAAATGAATCGGATTAGCCGTGCTTCCTCTTTCCAGGTGGGCGGGCGCTTACCTTGGCGGTTGCTTACCGTAGAAGAAGAAGCGCTTCCTTTTCTACGGGGAAAAAAGATGGCGGCTGTTTACCGTAGTTGCGAAACCTAAACTCTATGAAAATAAATATTTATATTAATATATATATAAGGCGCACCGGGTTATAAGCCGCACAGTCACCTTTTGAGAAAAGTTGTGGTTTTTAGGTGCGGTCTATAGCGCGGAAAATACGGTAGTTAAATGTTGTTACCCACATACGAAAAACGAGCAGCACTCTTTGAAACAGTATGTGGGCATATTTTTATTTTGAAGTGTCTCGTTTGGTCTGTCGACGGATGTAAGGAAGCTACTTCCGGGTATGGCCAACGAGGTATTTGTCATTTGTTGGTATTTTACTTGGTAAAATGTTTGATCCACATGCTGCGCATGTTATTATTTTTACGTTTGTTATGTGCTTTATTCATTACAGTTTTCACGGTGAATATGAAGGGAAAATAAGCCTTCAATAAATCAGTTCAAGAAAGCCATTGTGTCTGTGCTATTCGGAGGGAGTTACTCTTTCTAATCTCACTAATGCCTTGCATCGTCTATATTAGATGTATAACAACGGGCGGGTGGCGGGTGGGTGTGGCTTTGATGAAATGTTGGTTCGGGTGGGTGGCGGGTGGATGACAACTTTAGTGATGCGGTTGCGGATGATTGCCTATGCGCGCATCGCTAGTATGAATGCAATTTGAGAGGTTCACATTTAGACTGATTGCGGATACCAGTGAATCTGTATCAGTGTTATTTTAATATTAAAACATATTTTTTTTTCATCCAACATACTCAAATTCAACTGTGCTGTCTAGTTATTTGATATTGTTTTCCTAAACTTCACATCTGCAAGTATTTCATTTTGTTTCAGGTGTGTATTCAGAAAGTAGTCTTTTAGCATTAATGTTGCAGTCTTGTCTTTTGTAGAACCATACAAAGTTTTTACCTGTTTGCTACAACTACATGGGAAAAAAAAATTAAAATGTGGGTAACACTTTAGTATGGGGAACATATTCACCATTAATTAGTTGCTTATTAAAGTAACATTCTTAATTTAGAGTTATTTGGACACTAGGGGAACATATTAAGTTAACACACCCATGATAGTCACACACACACACTAGGTGTGGCGAAATTATCCTCTCCATTTGACCCATCACCCTTGATCACCCCTGGGAGGTGAGGGAAGCAGTGAGCAGCACCGGTGGCCGTGCCCAGGAGTCATTTCTGGTGATTTAACCCCCAATTCCAACCTTTGATACTGAGTGCCAAGCACGGAGGCAATGAGTCCCATTTTTATAGTCTTTGGTATTACTCAGGGGTTTGAACTCACGACATACCGATCTTAGGGCGGGCATAAGGGTTAGGGTTAGGGTTACTAATAAGCAATAATTCTGACCACGCAGTCTGATAGTTCATATATCAATGATGCAATCTTAACATTGCAACACATGCCAATACGGCCTTTTTAGTTTACTAAATTACAATTTTAAATTTCCCGTGGAGTTTCTTGTTGAAAACGTCGCGGAATGATGACACGTATGATGACGCGGGTTTGTGATGTTATTGGTTGGAGGGGACATATTAGCCCAGCACCACTTACTGCTAAAAGTAGTGTTTTTCATTGCATAATTACACAGTAATTTGGACATCTGTGTTGCTGAATCTTTTGCAATTTGTTCAATTAATAATGGAGACTATAAAAAATAATGCTGTTGGTGGAAAGAGGTGGATTGCAGCTTTAACACAGAGCATTTAAGCGAACATGTTACTGTACGTCAACCAGCAAGTTTTTGGATGGGAAAATTGTGATATTAAGTCGGCTCTTACCGGAGACTTCAATGGATTATGGGACCTCCTACTAAAGCTCAAAAAGGCAGCTGTGATCTTGGCTCCTCGGCTTCTCTGAGAGACACTGGCGTTCACCGCAGCCATCCGACTTTCAGGTATGACTTTACAATCTCACTAAAGACAATAAGCAGATAAGGGATCTTCCAGAATTATCGTAGTAAATGTGTCTAATTACATCTGAAAAGCCGGCGCTTTTTCTTTCTTTTTTTTTCTTTCTTTTTTTTTTTTTTAGTGCCTCACTGTAACTTTCCTCATCCACAAATCTTTCATCCTCGCTCAAATTAATGTGGAAATTGTCGCTTTCTCGGTCCGAATTGCTCTTGCTGGTGGAGGCTATGACTATAAACAATGTGAGGATGTGAGGAGTCCTCACACCGGTGACGTCACGCGCACATCGTCTGCTACTTCCGGTAAAGGCAAGGCTTTTTTATTAGCGACCAAAAGTTGCGAACTTTATCGTCGATGTTCTTTACTAAATCCTTTCAGCAAAAATATGGCAATATCGCGAAATGATCATGTATGTCACATAGAATGGACCTGCTATCCCCTTTTAAATAAGAACATTTCATTTCAGTAGGACTTTAAACTGACACCGTACCAATTGCGGGTACCAGTGAATCCGTATCAGTGTTATTTTAATAATAAAACATTTTTTTTTTTTCATCCAATATACTCAAATTGAACTGTGCTGTCTAGTTCACATCTGCAAGTATTCCAGTTTGTTCTAGGTGTGTGGTCAGAAAGTAGTCTTTTGGCATTAATTGGAATGTGGCAGTCTTGTCTTTTGTAGAACCTTACAAAGTTTTTACCTGTTTGTTACAACTATGTGGGAATAATTACAAATTTTGGTAACACTTTAGTATGGGGAACATATTCACCATTAATTAGTTGCTCATTAAAGTAACAAATACTTAATTTAGAGTTATTTGGACACTAGGGGAACATATTAGGTTAACATACCCATGATAGTCACACACACACTAGGTGTGGCGAAATTATCCTTTGCATTTGACCCATCACCCTTGATCACCCCCTGGGAGGTGAAGGGAGCAGTGAGCAGCAGCGGTGACCGCGCCTGTGAATAATTTTTTGGGTGATTTAACCCCCAATTCCAACCCTTGATACTGAGTGCCAAGAACGGAGGGAATGGGTCCCATTTTTATAGTCTTTGGTATGACTCAGCCGGGGTTTGAATTCACGACCTACCGATCTCAGGGAGGGCATAAGGGTTAGGGTTAGGGTTACTGATAAGCAATAATTCTGATGTTATTGAGGTAAGACTCTTAGTTAATGGCTTACTGGGAAAATGACATTTCGTTGTACTTCTGCAATGACAATAAAGATCTAATAAAGCCATGCAGAATAAGGCATTAGTACTTAATAATGACCAATTAAGAGCCAATATGTTACTAATTTGCATGTTAAAAAGCAACTAATTAAAGTGACTACGTGTTCCCCATACCAAAGTGTTACCAAAATGTGTTCATTTGAGACACATCCATTGACACACGTTCAATCACTTTAGAATCAAAATCAGTATCAGAATAGTTTTTATTGCCATTGTTTGAAAAAGGGATGACAATTCAGGAATTTTTCTTGGTGCAATCATTCAATATAAAACACATAACAGGAATAAAATGAGCTGTTTATTAACTGCCGGTGATCGCATTGAACTGGAGGTGCTGTCAGCAACATCTTCCAGTCAGTCAGTCACTCCCGGTCAAACTATCAATGATGAGGTACAGTTATGAGCGCAGCCTCTGATGTCACGTGTCACTTGGCATCTGGCACCACCTTTTAAAAGGCGCTCACTCACACACTCTGCTCTCATGAAACATCTCTCAACTGCATATGCCAGATATTACATCCATCCATTAGTAATTCAATAACTTTTTTTGGAAAGCGAGAAATAACTATTTTTTAAAATATTTATTTTAACACTGGTAATATCAGAAATAGTTTCACTTTGTTCTTATCGTGAGTAGAACCAGGGATACATTTAAATGTTTATGACAACGGGACAAAATGATACTTTTGTAGGGATAGCTACTGTGCTATAGTGTGTCATAGAGAGGATGTGAAGGATTATCCAAGATGGAGAGCAGTTTTTTCAGTGATCTTTTGTCTGTCAGTGACACAAACAACCCCAGTTTCAGTGTTGACATAATATCCAATGGCACATGTTAATTAAATGTGGGCAGAAACATAGTCCAAAGCACCAGAGATAATTATGAGAGGCTCTGGGTGCGGAGACTGTAACCACAGCTAAATACTTCACAGTACGTCTGTGATACACAGACCTTTCCTCACGGAAATATGTCTGGGATTGCATCACCAACAATGGCAATGCTGCATCCCTTTTTTCAGGTTGTCCCTCGACTGTGCGTTTGTGCCCATGCATGCAAACAAAGGGCTTCAGTCAGAGGATGGGGAGTCAGGTGGAGGTCCTTTACCAGATGAATGATGCGGAAGGGATCAAAGAGTCCCGGTGTGTGCATGAGACAGAGATTGTTAAGGAAGCCTACTTTGTTATACAAAACCCAAAACCAGTGAATTTGGCACGTTGTGTAAATGGTGAAAAAAAAAAAAAACAGAATACAGTGATTTGCAAAATCCTTTTCATCTTATATTCAATTGAATAGACTGCAAAGAAAATATAATTATTGTTCGAACTGAAAATATTTTTATTTTTTTGCAAATAATCATTAACTTTGAATTTAATGGCAGCAACACATTGCAAAAAAGTTGGCAAAGGGGCATTTTTACCACTGTATTACATGGCCTTTCCTTTTAGCAACACTCAGTAAACGTTTGGGAACTGAGGAGCCAATTTTTTGAAGCTTTTCAGGTGAAATTATTTCCCATTCTTGCTTGATGTACAGCTTAAGTTGTTCAACAGTCCGCGGTCTCCGTTGTCGTATTTTAGGCTTCATATTGGGCCACAAATTTTCAATGGTAGACACTCTTTTACTATGAAGCCATACTGTTGTAACACGTGGCTTGGCATTGTCTTGCTGAAATAAGCAGGGGCGTCAATGATAACGTTACTTGAATGGAAACATATGTTTCTCCAAAACCGGTATGTACCTTTCAGCATTAATGGTGCCTTCACAGTTACCCATGCCTTCATAGTTACCCATGCCTTGGGCACTAATACACCACAATACAATCACAGATGCTGGCGTTTAAACTTTGCGCCTATAACAATCAGGATTGTTCTTTTCCTCATTGTTTCGGAGGACACGACCTCCACAGTTTCCAAAAACAATTTGAAATGTGGACTCAGCAGACCACAGAACACTTTTTCACTTTGCATCAGTCTATCATAGATGAGCTCGGGCCCAGTGAAGTCGGCGGCATTTCTGGGTGTTGTTGATAAATGGCTTTTGCTTTGAGTAGAGTTTTAACTTGCACTTACAGATGTAGCTTTTTTGAAACATGTTGCAGTCATCGAGTTTCAAATGAGCTAATATTTTGCAAAAAATAACAATGTACTTTCATGTTGCCTTTTCAAGTTCAAGTCATGCATTGAGTCGCATTTTCTCTTTAGTAAAGATAGGTCAATATGCATCTGGCATCAAACATCTTAGCCCACACATGTTTGCCATTGATGCGTCTGGCGTTCAAACTATTGCCTTAACTCTTTCTGCCTGCACATTACCTTCAGCAGACACTGTTTGATGTAGATCATCAACAACCAGCTTATGTGTGGATGTGTTTCGGCCATTGGTTGTTGTAGATAGTACTTCCTTCCCTGCAAGTTGGCTGTTATCATTAATAACTTCATTACATGACACATGCATGTTAGCTACCCGTGCAAGTCAATCTTGGAGCGAGTATGATTTGGGGACGGCATGGCGAAGTTGGTAGAGTTGCTGTGGCAGCAATCTAAAGGGTTACTGGTTCAATCCCCACCTTCTACCATCCTAGTCACGTCCGTTGTGTCCTTGGGCAAGACACTTCACCCTTGCTCCTGATGGGTCCTGGTGAGCGCCTTGCATGGCAGTTCCCACCGTGAATGTGTGTGTGAATGGGCGAATGTGGAAATACTGTCGAAGTGCTTTGGGCTCCTAATAAGGGGCAGAAAAGTCCTATACAAGTACAACACATTACCATTTACCATGTAAGGGTCTTCTGAGCCTTAAACGGGAACCATTTTGCTAAACCAACTTTTCTTACCTATTGCTACCTGTTTTTTGTGTATCTGGGATCCTGAAAATTTGAAATCAAACCATGGAGGCATTGCGGTATTATAAAACTATTTGGCCTTCCTTCATACTTCCTCGAAACAAGTCGTATGTAATTTGCCGGGTTTGTGACATTTTTAAAGTTGTTCCAGTAGATATCTCCATAAATGGTAAAGTTTAAGCCGAAGATCTTTAGGCGAGAGCTTCCTTGTAGTCTGAAGCTTTAGTCAATAAGCTCATTTTTTCCCCCCTCCTCTTGTTGTGGGGCAGACTGGCTCATACATACAGATGCATCCACCGATGTTGGCATTTTATTTTACAAAGTACTGAATAGTTCAAATTTATATCAGTCAGAGACCGCTCTGGCTGCAGTGCCCCCTGCTGGTTGTTCAGGGGAGTGTGTAGGTCACATTTATTTATGCATCTGGTTTGTGGGAGGAATGTCTCATCGACACAAAAGCAATCCAGGTATGCAAATTCAATACAAATACAAATACAAAATCAAGCATATTTGTAATATAATCTTAAAAACATACTTACAAATACCCATTTATTTATACAAATGTTTGATTCATTTGTACGTCACATTTTTATATTCAAAAATTGTATTTGTATATGTTTTCAAATCTAAAAAAAAATGTACAAATACGCATTTATTTATAATTTTTTTTATTTATTTGTAAATCACATTTGTATTTGTGTTTGTATATTTATTAATATATGCCTATGTATTAATATCCTATTAATATATATATATATATATAAGTTGATGTGAGACAATTCTACTATCATAACGGTCCAGCTGTGCCCAACATTAAAATAAATCCATTTAATAAAGTCAAATACAAATAAGGCAACAAGAGAAGTATCCCACACTTCTCTTTTGAAACGTAAATATGTACAGCAAATATGAGCACAGCAACAATATGACTTGCCATAGTAGCTGGACAGGACAAAACATAAATGAATAAATAAATAAGAACGCCTACAAAAGGGCGCATCCTGAAGAAACGGCCAGAAAGCGGCTTGAAGAGTGTCTGTAAAACATAATGTAAGCAAAATGTGACTAAACAACCATCATTACATGTTATGTAGACCATAAGGAAAAATTCTAAATGTAGAAAATAGTATACTACGATCCCTCTAAAATGTACTTTTCCACATACCTTAAAGGAAAACTGTCTTTTATTTGGAAGTTTGCCCATCACCCACTATTATGAAATAAGAAAATACATGCCTTTCCCTTATATGTTTGTTTCAACAGGGAAAGTACAAAATAAATCCCAATATTTTACTGTATTTTAAATCCAAATAGTCCCATGCTTAAATGCACACTCCCATTATTCAAGCGAAAATTGCCACAACTGTGCATAAAATAATCCCTGCAGCAGCTCTTCCAGTGCGGCCAGTTTGTCATCCGATGGGGTATTATTCCCACCGTGCTGTACTTGGACTTCAAACAAAGAGCAGATCCAGGAATGCCCGATCCCACAGTCTTGAGTTTGCTTTGGGGATGAGGACCATGAGCGCCACCATCAATAATCTCCATTTGGCATTGTTTAATGTCTACCAAGTGACATTGCAGCATCATCTCTGTATCAGCACATGTTATTTATACATTTATTCTCTCCAATGGAAAAAAAAACTGCTAGCACGAGGCAGCTAAATATACAGGCAATGGGCAAATCTTTTTTTTTTTTTTTTACTACAAAGCCCTCTAATAAAAGATCCAAAAACCCCCAACGGCGCTATTTTGACATTGTTAAAGGGGAACATTATCACAATTTCAGAAGGGTTAAAACCAATAAAAATCAGTTCTCAGTGGCTTATTTTATTTTTCGAAGTTTTTTTTCAAAATTTTACCCATCATGGAATATCCCGAAAAAGGCTTTAAAGTGGCTGATTTTCGCTATCTGTAAATCCAGCCGTCCATTATCCTGTGACGTCACTGTGTGACGCCAATACAAACAAACATGGCGGATAGCACAGAAAGGTGATAGCATAGTAGCTCGGATTCAGACTTGGATTTCAGCGGTTTAAACGATTCAAAAGATTACGCATGTATTGAAACGGATGGTTGGAGTGTGGAGGCAGATAACAAAAACGAAATTGAATAGGAAACTAAAGCTATTGAGCCATATTACGACGGACAAAGGCAACGCGGACAAATTCGGCGATCGCCTTCTAACCAACGATTGCATCTTTTGACCACTGGAGCAACTTAAATCCATCGACTGGTAAGTGTTTGTTTGGCATTAAATGTGGGTGGAGGGAAAGGCTGGATGCAAATATAGCTACAAATGTACATACAGCTAGCCTAAATAGCATGTTAGCATCGATTAGCTGGCAGTCATGCCGTGACCAAATATGTCTGATTAGCACATAAATCAATAACATCAACAAAAGTCACCTTTGTGAGTTTGTTGACTTTATCGTTGGAAATGCACCTGCTTTGAGTGTCGCAGGATATCCACACATCTCTGTCGTAGCATCGCTATCGTCGGTAAAATGTGCAGAACAAACAAGGAACGTTCGCATCTTTTGACACTGGTGCAACTTGAATCCGTCGATTGGTATGTGTTTGTTTGGCATTAAATGTGGGTGGAGGGAAAGGCTAGATGCAAATATAGCTACAAATGAGGCATATTGATGCAATATGTACATACAGCTAGCCTAAATAGCATGTTAGCATCGATTAGCATGTCTTGCTATTGGCATGGTGGATTGTTTCCCGTTGTAACGTCACGGGTGAATGGTCATCGCTCCGACAGCGAACAATTGAAAGGTGTTTAAATCGCCAAATTCACCCTTTTAGAGTTTGGAAATCGGTTAAAAAAACATATGGTCTTTTTTCTGCAACGTCAAGGTATATATTGACGCTTACATAGGTCTGGTGATAATGTTCCCCTTTATTGTTGGAGCTAAACACAGAATAACTACATTTCTGGCATAGTAACACACCGTTTTGCTCAAGGGACATAATGTTAGATGCAGGAGCTGCTGCTGCTGTATCTCCTTTGAATTCTGAGAAGTTAAAGATCCATAATAAGTCATGCATCGCACATGTATATTAGAAGAAGTTGGTAAATTTTGAAATTAACACGTACACTACCAACTAAAAATAATGACAAAGTGAAGCATTGGATATTGGCTCTCAACTTCGTTTTGCTAAAAATGTACATGGCGGATTAACTAGCAACACTGTTGTAACACGAGCCTAACATTAAAATTGTATGCACTGTCGTGGCAATTTTTGCTTGAATTATGGAAGTGTGCACTCAAGCAAGGGATTATTTGCCCTTAAAATACGGTAAAAAAATGGGGATTTATTTTGTACTTTCCCTGTGTTCTGTATTGCTGCTGGTTTTGCTGTGAAAATGTGTTATAGATTTTATATATATATATATATATATATATATATATATATATATATATATATATATATATACATATATATATATATTTCTTAAAGTATTACTTAATTACAATACATAGTTTGAACACTAAAATGTTGTAAAACAACCAACTTGCATGTTGCCAAATTTTGCACAAAAAAAGAGGCATTTTTATACAAAATTAGTACATTTTCCTACTTTTAAGTACTGGTCCAAATTAGTGTTGTCTCTATACCAATAGTTTGGTACCGGTACCAAACTTATTATGATACTTTTCAGTACTTTTCGATACTTTTCCAAATAAAGTGGACAGCAAAACATTGCATTTTTGGCTTTATTTTAGCAAAAAATCTTAGGGTACATTAAACATGTTTCTTATTGCAAGTTTGTCCTTAAATGAAATAGTGAACATACAAGTGTCAGGCTTTCCCCTGACAGTTTGTCAATGTTTTAGTTTTTTCCTCTGCATTTGTCTTTGTTTCCTCTGTGTTTAGTATCTCCTGTCTTTAGTTCCTGTCAAGTGCTCTTATTTTGGTTCATCTTCCTGTTTGTCTCCCTGTGTGCTGTTGTCACCTCATCTGCGGCTTATTGGCACCTGGCCACACCTGTTATCAATCAGCCCACTCCTATTTGTACCCATTTTGTCTTCCAGTCAGTGCTGGATCATTGTCGTTGCCACATGTCGTTCTTGTGTCTTTGTTACCTGTCGTGTTTGGCATCGTTTCAGCTACTACCTGTCGTGCTACATTTTGTCCTGGTCGTCGTAGCGGTAAGCTGTTCTTGTTAGCAATTAGCTGTTTTCAGTTTTTCTGTTTGCTACCCACTAGCTTCCATGCTAAAGTTCCTTTTTGTTTTCTAGCTCCCAGTACTAGCTCCCTTAGTTTGTTATTCCGCCCACGTTCGTGCTTTTTGTTTATACCCTTTGTTTGTTCTTATTCTAATATTTTATATTAAATCATGTTTTTTCATACAATGCCTGCCTCCTTCTCTGATTCTTGGGGTTCGTCACCAAATAACTCTGACAACAAGAAAACTTGACTTTTAATAGTAAGTAAGCAAACAAAGGCTCCTAATTTAGTCTGCTGACATATGCAGTAACATATTGTGTCATTTTCCATTCTATTATGTTGTCAAAATTATTAAGGACAAGTGGTAGAAAATTAATGATTAATCGTTTCTTTTTTTGCATTTTCTACCACCTGTCCCTTTTCTACTTGTTCATTACTGTTAATACCTGCTACTTTTAACATGATCTATCTACACTTCCGTTAAAATGTAACTATCACTTATTCTTCTGTTGCTTGGATGCTTTACATTAGTTTTGGATGATACCAGAAATGTAGGTATCGATCCGATACCAAGTCGTTACAGGATCATACATTGGTCACATTCAAAGTCTTCATGTGTCCATGCAGGGACATATTTCCTGAGTTTATAAACATAATATACTTTTTTTTTTAATGAAATTAGGTATTGTGATGCCAAAAAATATTGACGTAATCATACTAGTATTGACTAGATACGTTCCTGTACTTTGTATCATTACAGTGGATGCTAGGTGTAGATCCACCAATGGCGTTTGTTTACATTGTGACGCTGGTGAGCTACGGTGTGTAGTGAAGCATGTTTAGCTATTCCTCGTCCTGCAAGGACGATACTTGTTAGAAACATACTTTATTTGTAGTCATGGAGGTGAGGATTAGTGATTTAGAAGTAGCTAAAACACTGCAGACTGCGAATAGATGTTCGCCGCTATTGAGCTAGCCATGTCTTAAGGGGGAACATTATCACAATTTCAAAAGCGTTAAAAACAATAAAAATCAGTTCCCAGTGGTTTGTTGTATTTTTGGAAGTTTTTTTCAAAATGTTACCGGTCTCGGAATATCCCTAAATAAAGCTTTAAAGTGCCTTATTTTCGCTATCTTCAAAACCACTATCCATTTCCCTGTGACGTCACACAGTGCTGCCAATGTAAACAAACAATGAGAATACCACAGCAAGATATTGTGACATTAGCTCGGATTCACACTCGGATTTCAGCGACTTAAGCGATTCAACAGATTACGCATGTATTGACACAGATGGTTGGAGTATGAAAGTATTGAAGAAGAAACTGAAGTTATTGAGGGAATAGCTATTGACGCTATTCATAGCCATAGCATGGCCGAATAGCTGCGTTAGCATCGCCGGTAAAATGTGCGGACCAAACGATCAGGACTTTCGCATCTTTTGACACTGGAGCAACTTAAATCCGTCGATTGGTAAGTGTTTTTTTCGCATTAAATGTGGGTGGAAGGAAACGTAATATAGTTGCAAATGCATCTACAGGTTATCCATACATCTCTGTACAATGTCTGCTTTAGCATCGCCGGTAAGTAGCATGTTAGCATCGATTAGCGTAGCATGTTAGCATCGATTAGTTGGCAGTCAACATCAACAAAACTCACCTTTGTGATTTCGTTGACTATCGTTGCAAATGCATCTGCAGGTTATCCATACATCTCTGTGCCCTGTCTGCCTTAGCATCACCTGTAAAATGTGGAGACACTCCAGCACATTCAATGGGGGTCTGGCGGCAGACACTTTGGCATCTTCGGGCCGGTGGTGCAACTATAATCCCTCCCTGTTAGTGTTGTTACACCCTCCGACAACACACCGTCGAGGCATGATGTCTACAAGGTTCCAAAAAATAGTCCAAAAAACGGAAAATAACACAGAAAATGGCGGGTGTCTTACCTCGGCGACGTCACATTCTGATGTCATCGCCTCCAGCACGATAAACAGAAAGGCGTTTAATTCGCCAAAATTCACCCATTTAGAGTTCGGAAATCAGTTAAAAAAATATGGTCTTTTTTCTGCGCCATCAAGGTATATATAGACGCTTACATAGGTCTGGTGATAATGTTCCCCTTTAAAGCACCTCTTCCTTAAGGCGTTTCAGTGTTATAACTTTCCCTTTTTCATTAGTTTTTAAGCCAAAATGCGTCCGTTCTCCCTTTTCTGTCTACACACAGTGTCTGCTTGTAAGTACGCTGTAATTGTGCGCTGCCGAACATGCTCGTCTGCTCGTAAACCAGCAATGGCACGACGTGACGACAATCAGGGGTGCAGGGTGGTGGTGGACCGGTACTTTTCAGACGCGGTAAAGTACCAAATATGATTTATTTGTATCGCGGTACTATACTAAAACCAGTATACCGTACAACCTCAATCCAAATATATTGGTTAAAATGTAAACAACACACAAACCAGTCAAAATTGGAGTGGTGTGCAAAAAAATAAAAAATCCCCCAAATGAAGATTGGGATGCTACAGAAATGATGGAACATTTTGTAGCACATCTGTGCAGGTGCCAGGGTTAATCCTGGGTCAGCAACTGGATAGAGACGTATGGCCGACCCTTTGAGTAATTTGGAGGTGTGTGGGATCAAAGAGTGTCAAGGCCATTATGGGTACCAAAAATGTGTGTGTGTGTGCGTGCGTGTGTGTGTGTGTTAGTGATGAATTGAGCTCCCCTGTCTTCCTACTAGGGCCTGAAATTGTTCATCAATCTTTCACCCCTTCTAGCCGTACTGTCCTCATACTACGTTAATTCCCTCTTTCCCTAGTTTTTACCATATTCTTCCATCAAAAGAATAAGGTATTCTGTACATAACACAGGTGTCCTTTATAAAACATTTGATATTCATTATGTTCCCAACTCCGCATTCTTTTTTTGTCTTGGCCAAACAATCTTTAGTCGCTCACAATTGCTCTCATGGACACTCCAGCTGGAGAGTAGGGGCACTTTATACATTGCACTTCCACTTGTGATGTATGAGTGCTGCTATGTTTGTTGAACAGCCACTTATCACCGAAATATCACTCCCCTAGCACTCCATATCCTTATGTACTTTGTACAGACCCCACCTGTCACCTCTAATGACCCCTTTTTGAAGAACTGTCCAAATAACAGCGTGTAAAACAAAATCTGTCACACAGTTCCACCTGTGTGCCATACATCTTAAAAGGGTCACATATACATCCCTGGTGTGCATAACATGTAAAGTTAGTGCTTTGGTCAACATTTTGCCTAGATTTTGTTTTATCTCCAGGATGCACAGATTTGTACGCGGCCTTCGACTGCGCCTCCACCCTGACCGCCATGTTGTAGTTTTTAACGCTCCAATATTGAGTCTACTAACAGATATAAATTGGAACTATCAATCAATCAATGTTTCCATGTATAGCCCTAGATCACGAGTGTCTCAAAGGGCTGCACAAGCCACAACGACATCCCACATGAAGAGAAAGAAAAAACTCAATTCAATGGGATGACAAAAAGAAACCTTGTAGGGGACCGCGGATGTGATTTATTAACTAATTAATTGACTAATTAATTAAGCCAGCTATTTTAGCATGCATGTGCATGTATGAGCCAGTCTGCCCCACAACGAAAAGACAGAGAAAAAATGGAACTCATGGATTACCACTTGGGACTAAAACGGGATACAAATGGCAAACTTGCACAAACATCCGCTGACGTAAGCAAGTAAAATACATCCCTAAGTCTCAAATTCCAAGCGGTTTGTTCAGAGGAAAATGAAAAAGGCAAGATTGTTGTAATAAATAATATCTCCGCCATGCCTCCATGGTTGGATTTTTTTTAAAAATTGACGATCCCAAATACACAAAAACAGGTGCCAAGAGGCAAAAAAAGTTGGTTTTGCATAATAGCACAACTTTAACAATGTTCATTAAAGTATTCATGGTCATTGTGGTACTAATTTAGTTACGGCTGAGGCACCTGCCGCCTCTCATTCATCTGTGCGCTCCTCTGAGCTCGCCTCTGGACACGCCCACGTGATCTGAAATCAACAGACCTGACGCTGATGAGGACTAAGCCAACGCGTCCTGTGTTCCAGTGCCAGAACGTAGCTACCTGTCTCACTACTGTAAGCCTACACGTCACTAACTGTCTCCCTATGTGCATTCGCTCTCTCTGTGTTTCCCCTCTTCTGTGTTCATCGTCTTGTGTCCTGTGTCGTCGTTCCCCCATTTCCTGGTTTCGAGTTGTGTGTCTTGTCTACCCGAATTCCCTCTGGCTCCCTGGCTGCCTTCCCGTATCTCCACCTATAGCCTGGACACAGACCTTGATGCCTATCGCCTGCCTTTGACCCCTTGCCAGCCCATGGACCTCCGAGCTTGCCTTGCCCTCCCTGGACTTCCGCACCAAACACGCACCTTCAAAAACACCTGGTAACACATGGTCACACCATACTTATTTGGATTAATTACACACTCCACTTCCTTGTGTTTGATAAACATATCTCATACCATCGACGCCCCTGTCTCAGTGCAGTCTCCTTCTCCACAGTACTGTCACAAATTTAGTCTTAAATCAGGGTTCCCCAAACTTCTTGGCTCAGTGGCCACATTGAGTGCAAATAATTTGGACTGAGGCCGGGTTACAAATATATATATTGACAATCATGTTTTTGTGGTTTTTGTCAATGTTTCCAAACTCAGGAATAATCTCCCGGGCACGGAAAGACTCTAAGGGCAAAACCCAAAGGATTTAAATTAGTTTTGGATAGTATTTTTGCTTTAATTTAGTTAATGTGTGCTATTGACTTTGTTTTGCTCAAAGTGTATGTAGTACAAATAATGGACTAGTTAGAGATGCTACCTCAGTAAAAGCATTTACGTCCCATCTTAAAACTAATTTGTATACTCTAGCCTTTAAATAGATAGGTAGATAGATAGATAGATAGATAGATAGATAGATAGATAGATAGATAGATAGATAGATAGACAGACAGACAGACAGACAGATAGATAGATAGATAGATAGATAGATAGATAGATAGATAGATAGATAGATAGATAGATAGATAGATAGATAGATAGATAGATAGATAGATAGATAGATAGTACTTTATTGATTCCTTAAGGAGAGTTCCTTCAGGAAAATTAAAAATTCCAGCAGCAGTGTACAGAGTTGAGATCAATTTAAAAAGTAAATAGACCCCCCTATTAGACCAGTTGATCTGCCGTCTCTTTTCTGCTCTTGGGGGGCATAGATTCAGTGACCACAGGTGAATTGCTAGCTGTTCAAAGTCGAGACCCAGGGTTGGACCACTCATCTGTGCATCAGTTGGGCACGTCTCTGCGCTGCTGACTTGTCTCCACTCAAGACGATCTCCTGCTGGCCCCACTATGGACTGGACTCTCACTATTATGTTGGATCCACTATGGACTGGACTCTCACACTGTTTTGCTGGATCCACTCGACGTCCATTGCACCGGTCGCCCGGGGGGTTTGGGGCGGTCTGCGGTCCCCTCCAAGTTTTCTCACTTTTGTTTCTTGCCCTGATGTGGGATCTAAGCCGAGGATGTCTTTGTGGCTTGAGCAGCCCTTTGAGACACTTGTATTTTAGGGCTATATAAATAAACTTTGATTGATTGACCTTTGGATTCAAATATTGTGTTAATATTAGAGATATCCGATAATATCGGACTGCCGATATTGTCGGCCGATAAATGCTTTAAAATGTGATATCGTAAATTATTGGTATCGGTTTCAAAAAGTAAAATGTATTACTTTTTAAAACGCCGCTGTACGGAGTGCACACGGACGTAGGGAGAAGCACAGAGCGCCAATAAACCTGAAAGGCACTGCTTTTGCATGCCGGCCCAATCACATAATATGTATGGCTTTTCACACACACAAGTGAATGCACGCATACTTGGTCAACAGCCATACAGGTCACACTGAGGGTTGTGGTATAAACAACTTTAAGACTGTTACAAATATGTGCCATACTGTGCCATGCCAACTCATTGGTTTTCACCTGTCATGTCATGTCCCTGTCCTCAGCCTCACACCTGTTTTCACTAATTATCAGCTACTTAAGTTTTCTTTTCTTCATTCTGGGATCTTCACACACGCACGCACCCTACCCATGATGCGCTACCTTCATGCCCTCAAACACCTCCTTATTCATGCCCCTTGTTTCGCTCCAAGTAAGTTTTTGTATTTATGCCTCAGTGCTAGTATTGTTTTGTTTATGCCACAGCTAGTGTCTTTTGTTTCATTTGTATATAGTCATGCCATCGTGCTAGTGTTTTTGTTTTCCCTGTTTTTGTATATATTATATAAATAAAAGATGTACTCACAGTCACGTCTCGCCCGTGCAAATCATTCTCTGCATTGAAGAAACAACTTTAATCCAAGCCTTGTTGTGACAGAACCCACACCAAACAATAATGACAAACACATTTTGGGAGAACATCCGCACCGTAACACAACATAAAAAATACCCAGAAACCCTTGCAGCACTAACTCTTCTGGGACGCTACAATACAACCCCCCACCCCGCCCACCTCAACTTCCTCATGCTCTCTCAGGGAGAGCATGTCCCAAATTCCAAGCTGCTGTTTTGAGGCATGTTAAAAAAAATAATGCACTTTGTGACTTCAATAATAAATATGGCAGTGCCATATTGGCATTTTTTTCCATAATTTGAGTTGATTTATTTTGGAAAAGCTTGTTACATTGTTTAATGTATCCAGCGGTACATCACAACAAAATTAGGCGTACAAATGCGTTAATTCCACGACTGTATATATCGGTTGATATCGGAATCGGTGATTAAGAGTTGGACAATATCGAAATATCGGATTTTGCCAAAAAAGCCATTATTGGACATCTCTAGTTAATATTGTTACACTGTCAACAACACCCCCATATATTCGCAAAAAATTGCATTGAATACATGTGATCCACATTTATATTAGCCAATCTCACTCACGGATAATCGGAATCCGCAGCATAAGTTACTTAAAATGAATGCCTTACTTCACCCTGCATTACAACACAATGTCACCTGAAATTCACCTGCCCTCAGGGGACTGACTGATGGATAGGTGCGTTTGATTTGAGTCTTGGTCCTCCCAGAAAATAGAGTTGTTTATTTAATTGAAATCGTAATGGGATTATTATCACACTCATTTATTACATTACATCGACAAACGGTCATGTTCTACTACTCTTTCCTTGTAATGCACCACAGACAAAAATGGGCTACATTTCAGACACGCCAGATATTCATCAATCAAATGTTAAAGGCCTCCTGAAATGAGATTTTCATATTCAAACGGGGATAGCAGGTCCATTCTAAGTGTCATATTTGACGATTTCACGATATTGCCATTTCTTTGCTGAAAGGATTTAATAGAGAACATCGACGATAAAGTTCGCAACTTTTGGTCGCTAACAGAAAAGCCTTGCCTTTACCGGAAGTAGCAGACGATGACGTCACCAGTTGATGGCTCCTCACATCCTCACATTGTTTTTAATGGGAGTCTCCAACAAAAACAGCTATTCGGACCGAGAAAACGACAATTTCCCCATTAATTTGAGCGAGGATGAAAGATTTGTGTTTGAGGATATTGACAGCGACGGACTAGAAAAAAAAAAAAAAGTGATTGCATTGGGACGGATTCAGATGTTTTTAGACACATTTACTAGGATAATTCTGGGAAATCCCTTATCTTTCTATTGTGTTGCTAGTGTTTTAGTGAGTTTAACAGTACCTGATAGTCGGAGGTGTGTGTCCACGGGTGTCTTGACGCCAGTGTCTCAGGGAAGTCAACGGCAGCTTTATGGACGGCGCAAGCTCAGCTGATCTCCGGTCAGAAGCGACTTTTTACCACAATTTTCTCACCGAAACCTGCTGGTTGACATTCGGTCGGGATCCATGTTCGCTCGACCGCTCTGATCCATGGTAAAGTTTCACCTACGGGAATTTTAAACAAGGAATCACTGTGTGTTTGTGTGGCTAAAGGTTAAAGCTTCCCAACTCCATCTTTCTACTTTGACTTCTCCAATATGAATTGAACAAATTGCAAAAAATTCAGCAACAGAGATCTCCAAAATACTGTGTTATTACGCCATTAAAGCAGACGACTTTTAGTTGTGTGTACGTGCAGCGCTCATATTTCCTAACAGTCCGTGACGTCACGCGTACACGTCATCATTACGCGACGTTTTCAAGAATAAAACTCCCGGGAAATTTAAAATTGCGATTTAGTAAACGCAAGTCCAAGACATTATGAGAACTATCAAATTAAATAAGTGGAAGTGGGCTGGACATATCAGTAGGAGAACCGATAATAGATGGACTTCTCTAATGACATCATAGAGACCCATGGATGGGAGCAGAAATAGAGGAAGACAGAGAGTGAGATGGCGAGATGAAATAGACAAATATTGGGGAACAGTGCAGTGGCAGGGAGCAGCTAGAGATTGTTCACTTTGGCAGAAACATGCTGAGGCTTTCGTCCAGAAGTGGACTGACAACGGCTGATGATGATGATGATGATGATGATGATGATGATGATGAAACTAAAAAGGCCGTATTGGCATGTGTTGCAATGTTAATATTTCATCATTGATATATAAACTATCAGACTGCGTGGTGGGTAGTAGTGGGTTTCAGTAGGCCTTTAAAACAAGCATATAGTGTGCTTGAAAAGAAAAAAAAGTAATTTTCAATCAAAAATAAGAACTTTTGACCTTAATTTCTTCTGATTATTATAGCTATCTTTTGTTTCTAGTGTCTCTCAAATAGCTTTTTGGGTTTGTTAAGTACTAAAATGTCTTCACGCTCTATCCCAAAAATAACACATTTTCTATTTTTTGCTTACACAATCCTTGCAAACTATGATGCTGTAACAGTGTATGATGACTAACAATGACACCAGGAGCCCGGTTGTGTATATGTGTGTGCGCCTGGTTTATTTACGCAAGGCCATGCATGCACGAAGTGAGGAGTGAGAGACCACCCGTGCACGGCCAGTATCTTTGTGTCTTGTATCATGACTGCAAATCTTTCTCTTCCACCTTGCAAAGTGAGCTGGGAAACTCAAGTCAACGCCCACTTGCCTTTTGGCATCGTGTGTACTGGATCATTCATTACCTGTCGATAGCTGTCAATCACCTTTCTGCGTCCCCTTCAGCCTTTTGCTTCGGGGTTTCGTTACCCGCGTTTTTATGTCCTTTGATTACTGTTGTTCGGCAATTGTGTTGTTATTTTCTCTCCATGATCTATTTGCACAACACGCCTGTTCATTATTAGTTTGCCCCTTGTAATTGTGTTGGAACTCAATAATCAGTGTGTTCTATTCTGATTGATAATTAAACCAGTCAAGTGTGCTGGTGTATCCACCCGTTTTAAATTACTCCATTCGATCGCAATGTCTTACGTGTGTGAGTGTGTGCCTGCATGTGTGTGTGTGTGTGTCGCTATCATAGTGCACACCTAGAGCAGGGCAACTGATAGTGTGTTAATTAAACTTGATATAATGATTACAAAGGGCCTAAACACACTCACTTACACACACCGGGGAACACATTCTTTCTGTTTCCCTCTGCAGCATTTCAATTAAAACCCACCAAGTCCCCACTGTCATGAAAAGAACAGACCACCATTCACAATCAGGTTTTTTGGGCGGAAAACTCAACAATAATGAATTTCACAGGTATGTCTGTTGAAAATATTGGACGCCGCTTCCGGGGGCTCGTTAATGATGTCATTGATTGGATGGGTAATTTGGACCCAACTTTTACAATTATACTTTGTTTCTGCTTAACTTTTATTCAGCGTTAAGTAAGGATTTATACTGTTAAAATGATAAAATGATCGATACCGATACCAATATCAATATTCCTTATCGATACGGGTATTCATCTATCTGTACCACATATCCATCCATCAATTTCTACCGCTTATTCCCTTTGAGGTCATGGGGGGCCGTGGACCCTATCTTAGGTACAATCGGGCGGAAGGCGGAGTACACCATGGACAAGTCGCCACCTCATCGCAGGGCAAACACAGATAGACACACAACATTCACACTCACATTCACACATTAGAGGCCTACTGAAATGAGATTTTCTTATTTAAACGGGGATAGCAGTTCCATTCTATGTGTCATACTTGATCATTTCGCGATATTGCCAAGGATTTGAAAGGATTTAGTAGAGAACATCCACGATAAAGTTCGCAAATGGAGAAAAGCCCTGCCTCTACCCAAAGTCGCCGAAGATTACGTCACATGTTGATGGCTCCTCACATATTCACATTGTTTATAATTGGAGCCTCTAACAAAAAGTGCTATTTGGACCGAGAAAACGACAATTTTCCCATTAATTTGAGCGAGGATGAAAGATCCGTGTTTGAAGATATTGATAGAGACGGACTAGAAAAAAAAAAAAACGCAATTGCATTGAGACCGATTCTGATGTTTTTAGAGACATTTACTCAGATAATTCTGGGAAATCCCTTATCTTTCTATTGTGTTGTTAGTGTTTTAGTGAGTTTAACAGTACCTAATATTCGGAAGTGTATGTCCACGGCCATGTTGACGCGCAGTGTCTCGGGGAAATCGACGGCAGCTGTATGGACGGCACAAGCTCAGCTGATATCCGGTAAGAAGCGACTTTTTAACCACAATTTTCTCACCGAAACCTGCTGGTTGACATACAGTCGGGATCCATGTTCGCTTGACCGTTCTGATCCATAGTAAAGTTTCACCTCCGTGAATTTTAAACAAGGAATCACCGTGTGTTTGTGTGGCTAAAGGCTAAAGCTTCCCAACTCCGTCTTTCTACTTTGACTTCTCCAATATTAATTGAACAAATTGCAAAAGATTCAGCAACACAGATCTCCAAAATACTGTGTAATTATGCCGTTAAAGCAGACGACTTTTAGTTGTGTGTGTGCGCAGCGCTCATACTTCCTAAAAACCTGTGACGTCTTGCGTACACGTCATCATTACGCGACGTTTTCAAGAAAAAAACACCGGTAAATTTAAAAATTGCAATTTAGTAAACTAAAAAGGCCGTATTGGCATGTGTTGCAATGTTAATATTTCATCATTGATTAAACTATCAGACTGCGTGGTGGGTAGTAGTGGGTTTCAGTAGGCCTTTAGGACCAATTTAGTGTTGCCAATCAACCTATCCCTCAGTGGGAGGAAGCTGGAGTACCCGGAGGGAACCCACGCAGTCACAGGGAGAACATGCAAACTCCACACAGAAATATCCCGAGCCCGGGATTGAACTCACGACTACTCAGAACCTTCGTATTGTGAGGCAGGCGCACTAACCATTCTTCCACCATTTTGCCCTCGTACCGTATATACCTTGTGTAAATAAAGATGTGAAAAAAAAAATGTTTTTGTTTGCACAAGAAGTTGTGCACCAGCAACATCATGCAACATCTTACAGCAGGGAAGTCTTTAATCAACACTTACTTTTTAAGTCCTAAACAAGTCAACGGTGTGCATGTGGAAAGACCACACAGATGCATCACTGTCCTTCTATTCATGACAATTACACTCAGAGTATCTATCCATCCCTTTTCCTGCCACTTATCCGTTTGAATGTAAAATTTAAAACATTAGCAATAAATTATTAATAAATAAAATAAAATCATATTAATGGGAATCACAATCAGAATCAGAAATACATTATTAATCCCCAAGGAGAAATTATAATTTTCAGCACAAACCCATTCAAGATAAGACAAACGGAGGGTATTCATGTTTGTTCACATATATTTAACATTAAATACTATATCAAATAAATAATATGAAAAATACAATATATCAATTAGCATGTTAGGTCAGTGTGCTATTGTTATTCATATTTATGTTGCACACAGACCTACAGTATTTAAGTAACCGACTGGAAGGCAGTGTTGACAGTTGTGTATGTATATGGTCTGTGTTTGTGTATCAAGTGACATAAAAAGACCCACGGACTATTACAATTTTTCTTTTTTTGATTGAATCAATAATGGCTTGTAGATTACTGGATCCCTTAGAGCAGTGGTTCTCAACCTTTTTTCAATGATGTACCCCCTGTGAACATGAATTCATTCTGGTTGTGCTAATCCAGTGGTTCTCAACCTTTTTTCAGTGATGTACCCCCTGTGAACATTTTTTTAATTCAATTACCCCCTAATCAGAGCAAATATTTTTTGGTTGAAAAAAAGAGATAAAAAAGCAAAATACAGCACTATGTTATCAGTTTCTGAGTTATTAAATTGTACAAAAGTGCAAAATATTGCTCATTCGTAGTGGTCTTTCTTGAATTATTTGGAAAAAAACATATACAAATAACTAAAAACTGGTTGAAAAAATAAACAAGTGATTCA
This sequence comes from Nerophis ophidion, assembly GCF_033978795.1. Taxonomy (NCBI): domain Eukaryota; kingdom Metazoa; phylum Chordata; class Actinopteri; order Syngnathiformes; family Syngnathidae; genus Nerophis; species Nerophis ophidion. The sequence goes on along the minus strand of NC_084623.1, from coordinate 37,349,632 downwards.
ATTATAAATAAAGATTTCTATACATAGAAGTAATCATCAACTTATTGTGTGGTGTTGCTTCCTTATTTGTGACAGCAGCACTTGAAGTGAATGTGACAGTGTGTTATAATTACAATGGTAAACTGGATTTAAAAAAAAAAATAACAGTTTCATTAGTCCAGAATTTTAACACTCTTCCTGGACCAACCCAGTTAGGAACTGGTACTTAAAAATATCAGATACACACAGGATACATCCATAGCGGTGAGTCAATACTATCACAACATCCTTTGTAATACTTTTAGATCAGTTAAGCGACATTCAAAAGCCCATAGAAATAATTGTTCATTTAGCAATGTATGAACGAGGTCTTTGTTACACATTTAGTTTTTGGCATTTTATGTGTTTCGTTTACTTTTTCAATTAATAAGACGTGGCATAGCGGGTTTGAATTGGCATCACTACAATAGGAGGTGTCAAACACTTTAATTTCTCCTCCTTGACTTATTCACCTATTTTTTACTTTTTCATATAAACTTTGGACATTATCTGGATTATAAACATATGCATGGCTCGGTTGGTAGAGCAGTCGTGCCAGCAACGTGAGGGTTCCTGGTCCGATCCCCAGCTAACGCCATCCTTGTCACCTCTGTTGTGTCCTTGAGCAAGACACTCAACCCTTGCTCCTGATGGGTCGTGGTTAGGGCCTTGCGTGGAAAACTTATCTGAACAATATCCAGTGTTGTGGTATTTCAATTAACTGGAATCCAGTGTGCTGTTGTAGTGAATCAAACCTGAGCAATCATAAATTCATCAAATCTTTATTAGACACGTAAACTACGTGATAAATAACATTTTATATCAATCAATCTAGGGATCTAGATATCTGGTCAGGACACTCCTTACTCTTTTGCTTTCCCCTTCATTGTCCATTCGTTTTTGGTGACTTTGTACACTCTGGACCTAGACGTTGAGTCTGCGACATACATGGCGGGCAATAACTGACACAGTTTGCTTTGCCAGTCCAAAAGCATTTGCCGTTTTCCTCGACGGCCAGGTAATACAAAGCACACGCTACCTTTTTTATCATATCCACGGGAGCTCGCATTCTCGTTATGTTTCCTTCGACAAATGGACAACGTTTTTAACTATGTAGAAACACAGCTGACCCGGCCGGACATTTTGAAGTTCTCTTGCCATCTGAGAAGTGTTGTATCCCAAATAGCTGCAATCGCTTTCTCTTAAGGTATTCCCGTGTGATTTCCACAAGCGTCTGTGCATGTAGAAGAAGGAGAAACACGGTCGTGTCTGCATGATTCGCCTTCATATTTCCAGTGGTCAGCTCCGAGTTACGAAACCGCTTGTCATGAAGCTGGCTGTGGTGCGGTCTTTCTGACGTCACTTCCTTTGTGGCGTACGGTCTTTCTGACGTCACTTCCTCTCCGAACTCACTTTGTAAACAATCAATGAGTCCATACGGAAGCTAAGTGCTGGAGATTCAAGAATTACACGGCTAATTTACCAGTGTAAAAATTTGTTCAAGGAGGGGGACCTTAAACTTTGGTTTAGTGTTGTTGAAACGGGGCTTAGGCTAAATAATTTTTTAAGGCATGGGTGTCAAACTCTGGCCCGCGGGCCATATTTGGCCCGCCTTGTAATTTCATTTGGCCCTTGAGGTAATATCAAATGAAGATTAGAGCTGCCCCGCCGGTATTATACAGCGCCGATGCTTCTGTAACACTGCATTCACCGCTGATACTCGTACTTGCCAACCCTCACGATTTTCCCGGGAGATTCCCAAAGTTGCCCCTCCCGAAAATCTCCCGGGGCAACCATTACCCCGAATTTCTCCCGATTTCCACCCGGACTACAATATTGGGGGCATGCCTTGAAGGCACTGCCTTTAGCGTCCTCTACAGCCTGTCGTCGCGTCCGCTTTTCCGCCATACAAACAACGTGCCAGCCTAGTCACATAATTTACAGTATGTGGCTTTAACACACACAAGTGAATGCAAGGCATACTTTATCAACAGCCATAAGGGTCACACTGAGGGTGTCCATATAAACAATTTGAACACTTTTACAAATATGCGCCACACTGTGAAGCCACACGAAACAAGAATGACAAACACATTTCGGGAGAACATCCGCACCGTTTCACAACATAAACTCAACAGAAGAAATACCCGGATCCCTTGCAGCACTAACTCTTCCGGGACGCTACAATATACACCCCTGCTACCACCAAACTCCGCTCCCCCCCCACAATTTTTATTTAAATTGTATTTGATATGCCATTGATATTTTTTAATCATTATTATTATATTTTGAAACTGTTTTTTGCATGTGAATATAAAGTTATATAAGCCTTGCTTGTTTAATATTCAATGCAAATTTTATTTGGGTCCCTGTTAAAAGGTTAATTTGTTCAACATTGGCCCGCGGCTTTGATCACTTTTAAATTTTGGCCCATTCTGTATTTGAGTTTGACACCCCTGGTTTAAGGGGTTTAACGACTTAGTGTAAAAATGGCCTAAATTGTTGTTCTCCTTCATATTCTCATGAACTATTTCCTTTTTGTTCTTGCTGTCACACTATGCACACTATCTGCTCCTCTCCTCATTGGGGATCAAAGGTAATTAGAGCAATTTAGGTTAATGATAGTCGAGATTTGTGTTGGCTACAGAGGCCCGGTCTCTGGAAACATGCCTAGAATCCAAACGGGGATATCTGACATTTTCTTCTCTTCCTACATGCAAGAATGTGCTCTGAGAACCATTGCGTATTATCCTGTCAAATGTCAGATAAGCCGAAAGGAAAGACTCCAAAGACCCTTATTACCGTATAAGTCCTGTGGCTAATGAAATTGAAAGTGGGCCTTATGAATTCTTAAGTCACCTGCCACCTCCATGGTTGGTACAGTAAAAACGTGGCAAAACTTCAAGTCAAAGATCATTTCATATGTGATTCTAGTCTCAGTAGGATGCACCACCGAACCCATCTGTCTGTACAGTGTCTAAGAAGGCATTAATCAGACAAATCTTGGCCACACAGTCCCTGTCTCAGCCGCCCTAAACAGTTCTCACACTGTTATTTAATAATATCCAACCCACCCCGCAGAGATGGTACAAAACCTTCCTTTGTCTAATTGACTCTTTAGGACGCCCTGGTGATTAAGAATCTCCCCCGTGGCAATGGAAAGGCAATGGCTATAGTGTGTACCGCTGAGCGGTGACAGGCCACTGCTTACTAACTCCCCCGCTCCCCCATCTTTGCTTTCTTTGCGTGTGATTCTCCCACACAAAAGGGAGGCTGCATGCTGCAGTCTGGAAGCCCCAAGGCAAATAGAGGCCTGAGCAGAGGATAGGACAGTGGACCATTGATGACCAGTGTTTTGACAGTGTTGTGGTGAAAAAGACAGATAGAGAGAACTGGAGGCAGAGAGAAAATGCAGACTGCATGCAACAACAACAACAACAACAACAAAAAACACCACCAGTGACTCATAATATTTGCATACAGACACTAAGAAAAAAAACTTAGCAACGTTCTGCATAGCAAAACACAACAAAAAATGGTCGTCTTTGACTTATAGACACATGGTTCGAATGACACAATTCATATTTTGCATGTCTCAAATCATATGGTATGTTCCCAGATCTTACTCAAGTCTCTTTCAAAATTGTAAATGGAAACCTTGCACATATCTTGTCTGTACAAGTTGACATCATTGAAATAGCACTATTGGCGATGTATGATGACTACCCAAATAATACGCCAGGGTAAATCTTCAATCAACATTAAAGGCATAGACCATTTATTAGGCCCCAAATACCATTGTGACAGGTCTCCAGCCGTCATCGTGTGGGTTGCAGTGACTATCGATGCAAGACGCATGGTAGCAGGTTTGACTCTCATTTATTATTTCAATCAATGAGTTTTCGTGCCAGTCGGTCGCGCCAATTTCTAACGTGCCCTCTCTTCCTGCTTTTCGCGGCGCACCTTTTGGTGGTCGGTGGCTGCATCTTTCGCAGGGGCTCATCTCGCTCTGGGTCTCTCTCGTCGCGTTCATGGTCTTCCTTCTCGGGTGGTTCCTCTCCTACTTCAGCCCCGATTGTTCCTCCTTCTCCCCTTTTATGCTGCATGAAAATATGTAGGGATTGAGAGCAGGTGTGTGAACTACGCACCTGACTCTGATGGATGCAGTGTCACTCCAGGCGTGCCCCGCCTCTCCGCTCCGCTGCATGCTCCGTCTTCTGGCCGCCATCTTGGGCAGGACCCCCATTTGTCCGAGCCCGCTGTCGGCTCGTCTGCTCCGCCTCTCCACAACCATTATCTATCAGGGCAGTTGTGTTGTTTTTTCCTGTGTTCATCATTTCTTCCTGTCCAGCACTACTGTATTATATTGGTTCGTCTTTCTGTCACTTTACTACTGCTTCTGAGCACCTGTTCCAGCCTTGGCAAACAAGAGACTCACCTGTCCCTGATTAGCAATTAGGGTTTTGAGTTTATTTTTATTATTTGTTTTTCACTTGGGATGCTGGTTCAATCTTCAGTGTACGGGTTGCGGATGGGTTTTTTTTTGCTTTATCTTGCCTTGCCTGACACAGCAATTTTGTCTCACATTTTTGCTCACCCGTGATCTACTGCTGCAGTCAGGCTGGTGTATCCTCATTGTTGGTACCGAATTAAAACATACATACTGCAACACTTTAATAGTGCTTGGATAGTGCTCAGGTGATCCCCATCCCCATCTATTTTTCTAAGTTTTTTTTCTATGCTGCGTACCTCTTAAGACCCCACCGTTGGCTTCGTGGGGTCATGTTGGCTTTAAACCAAAAAAAAAATTATCCTTATCAATCATGTTATCTTTTTTCAAATAAGAATCGATAAGAGAACTAATAAAAAAATGAATCGTTCAGCAGAATCAAAAGTATAATCATAATCTTGGGTTATTAGAAAAGGCCCGAACAAATACAATGTATTATTGTCAATATTGCAAGGACCTTCTACTAGCACGCGGCCTGCCTTCTCTGTATCCTATGAGCATGCTAAGTGCAACCATAACACTTAAGTTGGAATATTTAATGGTGCATACAACAATAAACGAGAAAAAAAACTAAACATATTGACAACAGTCACATAATGCAGAGATTATATGTATGTAGAGGAAACTGAATGGTATGGTTGTCATGTGGTACATGACATTTAAATTCATGTTTATCAGTTTCCTGGATTTTTGTCTTTTTTGTTTGTATTTTTTCGTTTCCTTTTTAACCTCCAGTCTGAATGCTGATCCCTGTACCTGTTTCTGAGTAGCAATAAGACACATCTAACCTGATTTTCAATAAGGACACTTTTTCATGCTGGATCCTTGCTTTATACTACCGTAATTTCCAGAAAATAAGCTGCTATTTGTTTTGTTTTTGCTGCAACTAATGTATGTTACGCCTTGTCACATCAGACCAAACAAATTTCCTATTACCTGTGACATTGTTCACATTGAATTTAACACACTCACACAATAACACAGTCGGCCATTTGGAGCATTATGCACTCACCCCGTCATGGAGAAAAAAAAACTACAAAATGTTTACGACGCAGCCCCAAAGTTGAAGACAATTGTAGCGAGAGTCGAGTTCCCAGGATGCGAATGACAGGAAGCGTCAGAAGCATTGTGCAGGTAAGAGTCTTTTAATCCAATATCAATGCAAAAAACAAAAGAGGTTGTGCCGCTTGGGAGCACACAGGAAGCCGACGGCAAAGCTTAGCATAGCATAACCAAATGGTAGTGAGAAGTATAATAGCGCAAGGCCAGCAAGTAATGTGAACATTTGCATGTAAAGAAGTCAAATCAATAAACCCCTTGCATAAGGCGCACCAAGGTCCTTTGGCGGTACAACGGCGAGACCGGTATACAACGGTGTGTGATTAGTGGCGACAGCAGGTGGGGATATGAACCAATAAACAGGAAACGGTACGTATGATCAGCGCACCTAGAAACCGTAACGTAAACAAAAGAGGGAGTGCTGAAACAGAAATAGATTTAAAACATACAACTATAACAAACAAAACCTGTCATGATAGGTCATGACAAAAAGAGGACAAATATCTGAATGGGTACCTCCTTTACTCACATGCCTAAAATGTCATCTTAATTTTTGTCTACAATTGTCAAAAATACAAATTTGAATGACTATAGAGTAACTATCAACTTTTCTTACTACTATTAATTTTTTAATCCTATTATGATGTTCACATTCAAGAGAATTTGCAAACTCTGGCTGTAGAAGTATATAAATATACTGTAGGGATGTAACGGTATTGTAAATATTGCAATATAACGTCTCAATAATATTGAGGTGTGTGACGGTATCAAACGAAAACTTGGTGAGTGTAGTTTTTTTCTGGTCCTGTCTCTAAATGAACTGCATCTCCTAGAATCCTCTGCGCAGGGCGGTAACAACAAGGTGGGGGGCTTGGAACGCCGCAAGCAGGAAGTGAAGTATGTTCGCACTTATCCTTGATTAAAGGAATTGTTTCTTAGACATTACATCTGTCCATAACTGGTTGTGCTCTGTTGCACGGACAAACAAGCCCAGGCTAAAACTTAACCTCTTTGGCTGAGGTAAGAAAGACTGCTTTCTGCAAAGCCAAGCAGGCCACTTTTATTTTGAGCGTTTCCAGAGCCAGCTGGTCTTGTCTTCAACACAAGAAATTTGAGTAAACTAAAAATTTGACTAATATACTCAATCCGTCCATACATTTTTATACCGCTTGTTTCTCGGTGTCGCGGGGGAGGGGTGTGCAGTAAAGATGCGCGGATAGGCATTTAAATCATGCATCTGCGTCACCAAAATCGTCATCCGCCCGCCGTCTGCCCGAACCAACATTTTATCGGGACTGTAACCACCTGCCAACCGCCCGCTGTATTACATCAGAGGTTGGCCACCTTTACCACTCACAGAGCTATTTAAAACTGTGTCACAGAGTAATGTAGTCGATAGGGGCCGCTAGCGTCCTCGCAACTACCCATTAGCGTTCATCGTGATGACAAGAATATGGGTGTGCTGTGAAGCTATTGTCTTTGACACTTTCAACAACATGTACTAACCGACTGTTGGTCCAGTATCACGTTGTGTGCAGCTTGCGCTATCACACGTACAAGATTGAAAGGCATACTGGGTGATACAGAGTACACTGGTGGTTGTGATATAAACAACTTTAACACTTACTAATATGCGCCACGCTATGAAGCCACACAATACAAGATTGACAAACACATTTCGGGAGAACATCCTCACAGTAACACAACATAAAAGCAACACAACAAACACCCATAATTCTTTGTATTCATGACACTTCCTGATTATATTTTACACCCCCGCGCCCCCAACCCCGCCCATCTTACCGACGCACGGGAGGGGGGGAGTGGCAGGGGGGGTTAGGGGTGTATAAAATAGTCAGGAAGTGTCATGAATACAAAGGATTATGGGTATCTGTTGTGTTGCATTTATGTTGTGTTACTGTGAGGATGTTCTCCCGAAATGTGTTTGTCGTTCTTAATTGGTGTGGCTTCAAAGCGTGACGCATATTACTAAGAGTGTTACAATTGTTTATATCACAACCATTAGTGTACTCTGTGTCACCCAGTATGCGTTGCAGTCGTGTGCGTGTTGCCGCGGAAGCCACACGCAACATGATACTGGACTGAGAAGTAGATCGTGTATGATGTAGAAGGCGACAAAGCCAATGGCTTCATTGCACGCACTAATATTTAATATCTGGATGACTGCCGGCAGTCAATCAAGAGAATAATAACGTCTCCTATTGACTTCTTTGCTTTATGACACGGATCTTAAATGGCTCTTTGAATGGCAAAGGATACCAATCCCAGAACCATGTACTGTATATCAAAAGTCTCCGGATGGTTCAGCCGCCACCCGCCCGAATCTAATTAAAATCAATTTTTTCGTCATGTCAACCGCCCGACCCGCGGTTAACCTGCGGACTCCGCGGATGAGACCGCAAACCGCGCATCACTAGTGTGCAGCTATAGGGCTGGACAAGCCACCACCTCATAAACTGTCACACAGAAAATAGATTTGAAACAACTTTTAATATAACTAAATAATATAACTTTGATTATTAACATATTCAAAGTTACATTATTAGTTTACCTTTCTGAGAAACAAGATTTTCCAAACTGATATCAAAAAGGACCACTGTGGAAAACATTGCTTCCCAAAATGCAAACATTGAAGGACACCAAACTGTAATTTTTTGTTTGACACTTGACATCGTTTCTTTAAAGGCAAAATCAACTGGAAGTTATTATTTTAAATAATTGCTTTAAACCGTGGATGATTTTGCATTATAATTTCCTCTCAAAAATCCATGTTTGTGCTGATAAATATGATTAGAACATTTTACCATTATGTGTGTGTGCTCTATTACAGTAAGTGTGTTCATCTTAGACATTCCTGCCATTTTCTTTTACACACTGTGGCATTTTTACCCAGCTTTTTTTTTTTTGGTCATATACCACAATAATATTGGCCTTAATACGGTGATAATATTGCACCGCGTGATTTGATACGGTTACAGGCCCAATATATTCCTCATAAATGTTTCTGCAATAATGTAAGCATCCATAACACCGGTGCAGTTGCCCCCGGTATGTTGGCATGCAGAGAAAATGATCTATTGTAGGGATGTGGATACATTTTCCGAGAGTTTTCATACACGCGCTGCATACCTGCCATTCCGCTGTGTGCAAATCAGAGGTTTTATCAGCAACGAAAATAACAGGCAATCTACTCATTATCCAGGCAATTATCCGCTGCTAATAGCATGCTTAATCAGTATCAGTTATTACCATTTCAGGTTATTAGTGCCAGACAATGTGCATTAGTGGTTTGAAGAGAGAATGATTTGGTGAGATAGAAAGTAAGCCACTTAGACCGTGACAACGAGTGTGTCCTCCCCTACCACACTGGGGTAGTATTTATTCCCAGATCAAGCTCTTTAGAAATGTGATTGCACTTTTCTTGCGTGTATTTTTGAAGTTAGTTTTTTTTTCCATTTGCTTACACGCAATTTTACTTACTGTGTGTCTTTTTTTCAAAAGGATTTACACCGCATTTCAAAACACCACATTCAATTTTCTTAATTCCTAGATCAGTGGTCACCAACGCGGTGCCCTCTGGCACCAGGTAGCCCGTAAGGACCAGATGAGTATCCCGCTGGCCTGTTCTAAAAATAGCTCAAATAGCAGCACTTACCAGTGAGCTGCCTCTATTTTTCAAATTGTATTTATTTACTAGAAAGCTGGTCTCGCTTTGCTCGACATTTTTAATTCTAAGAGGGACAAAACTCAAATAGAATTTGAAAATTCAAGAAAATATTTTAAAGACTTGGTCTTCACTCTTTTAAATAAATTCATTTAATTGTTTAAATTAATTCATTTATTTCAGAAAGAAAATTTTAGAGAAAAAAATACAACCTTAAAATTTTTTTTAGGATTTTTAAACACATATACCTTTTTAAATTCCTTCCTCTTCTTTCCTGACAATTTAAATCAATGTTCAAGTATTTTTTTTTGTTGTAAAGAATAATCAATACATTTTAATTTAATTTTTCATTTTAGCTTCTATTTTTTCGACAAAATATCTTGTGAAATATTTCTTCAAACTTATTTTGATTAAAAGTCAAAAAAAATTATTCTGGCAAATCTAGAAAATCATTAGAATAAAATTTAAATCTTATTTCAATGTCTTGATTTTTTTTTTTAATTTTTGTTCTGAAAAATCTAGAATGATTTGTCTTTGTTAGAAATATAGCTTAGACCAATTTGATATATATTCTAGCAAACTGCAGATTGGATTTTAACCTATTTAAAACATGTCATCAAAATTTTAAAATTAATCTTAATCAGGAAAAATTACTAATGATGTTCCATAAAGAGGCAATGTGGGTCACCCCTCCAATGGGCTCACCACCCATAGCAGGGGCCATAGAGGTCGGGTGCAATGTGAGCTGGGCGGCAGCCGAAGGCAGGGCACTTGGCGGTCCGATCTTCGGCTACAGAAGCTAGCTCTTGGGACGTGGAACGTCACCTCACTGGGGGGGAATGAGCCTGAGCTAGTGCGCGAAGTTGAGAAGTTCCGGCTGGATATAGTCGGACTCACTTCGACGCACAGCAAGGGCTCTGGAACCACTTCTCTCGAGAGGGACTGGACCCTCTTCCACTCTGGCGTTGCCGGCAGTGAGAGGCGACGGGCTGGGGTGGCAATTCTTGTTTCCCCCCGTCTCAAAGCCTGCACGTTGGAGTTTAACCCAGTGGACGAAAGGGTAGCCTCCCTCCGCCTTCGGGTGGGGGGACGGGTCCTGACTGTTGTTTGTGCTTATGCACCAAACAGCAGTTCAGAGTACCCACCCTTTTTGGGAACACTCGAGGGAGTACTGGAAAGTGCTCCCCCGGGTGATTCCCTTGTCCTACTGGGGGACTTAGATAGATAGATAGATAGTACTTTATTGATTCCTTCAGGAGAGTTCCTTCAGGAAAATTAAAATTCCAGCAGCAGTGTACAGAGTTGAGATCAATTAAAAAAAAAAAAAAAAAAAAAGTAAAAAAAAGTAAAAAGTAAATAATGGGGGTTTAAAAGGAAACAAAATACAGAAATATTACAAAAAGAATAAAAACAATGGGAATAACAATATAACAGTAAAATAAGAATATAACAAGACAAAGTAGGCAGTAGTGACCATGTTATGAAAACGTATTGCACTGTTATTGTTTTGCATCCCCTGTCATCCTAGTACCCCCGCCCCCCGTCCCTGAGAGGAGTTGTACAGTCTAATGGCGTGTGGGACAAAGAAGTTCTTGAGTCTATTAGTCCTGCACTTGGGATGAAGCAGTCTAGCACTGAACAGGCTCCTCTGGCTACTGATAACGCTATGCAGAGGGTGACTGGCATCATCCAGGATGCTCACTAGTTTGTCAACAGTCCTCTTCTCTGCCACCTTCACCAGTGAGTCCAGTTTCATTCCGATTGTAGAACCGGCCCGCCTGATCAGTTTCTCAAGTCTGGAGCTGTCCTTCTTAGATGTACTGCCCCCCAGCACACTACCATGTAGAACTGAACACTGGCAACCACAGACTGGTACTACATCCACAGGAGTTTTCTACAAATGTTGAAGGAGTGCAGTCTCCTGAGGAAGTACAGCCTGCTCTGTCCTTTCTTGTACTGGTGGTCCGTGTTAACAGTCCAGTCCAGCTTATTGTCCACCCAAACCCCGAGGTACTTGAATGAGTCCACGGTCTGTACCTCAACTCCCTCGATCACAATAGGTTGTGACCGTGAACTGGACCTCCCAAAGTCAATGACCAGCTCCTTGGTCTTTGACGGATTGAGCTGCAAGACGTTCGTGTGGCACCAGACAACAAAGTCCCTCACCAGGTTCCGAAACTCCTCCTCTCTGCCGTCCCTGATGCACCCGACGATGGCTGTGTCATCCGCGTACTTCTGGATGTGACACAGCTCTGAGTTGTAGCAGAAGTCAGCGGTGTACAGGGTGAAGAGAAGAGGGGCCAACACCGTTCCCTGCGGTGCTCCGGTGCTGCTGATCACAGTGTCAGACGTGATGTCCTTCAGTCTGACGTACTGTGGCCTGTCAACGCTCACGTTGGCAACGACAGTGAAACCTGGAGAGGCGTGATTGGGAAGAATGGCCGCCCGGATCTGAACCCGAGTGGTGTTTTGTTATTGGACTTTTGTGCTCGTCACAGTTTGTCCATAACAAACACCATGTTCAAACATAAGGGTGTCCATATGTGCACTTGGCACCAGGACACCCTAGGCCGCAGTTCCATGATCGACTTTGTAGTTGTGTCATCGGATTTGCGGCCTTATGTTTTGGACACTCGGGTGAAGAGAGGAGCGGAGCTTTCTACCGATCACCACCTGGTGGTGAGTTGGCTGCGATGGTGGGGGAGGATGCCGGACAGACCTGGGAGGCCCAAACGCATTGTGAGGGTCGGCAGGGAACATCTGGCAGAGTCTCCTGTCAGAGAAAGTTTCAATTCCCACCTCTGGAAGAACTTTGAACATGTCACGAGGGAGGTGCTGGACATTGAGTCCGAGTGGACCATGTTCCGCACCTCTATTGTCGAGGCGGCTGATCGGAGCTGTGGCCGCAAGGTAGTTGGTGCTTGTCGGGGCGGCAATCCTAAAACCCCTTGGTGGACACCATCGGTGAGGGATGCCGTCAAGCTGAAGAAGGAGTCCTATCGGGTCCTTTTGGCTCATAGGACTCCGGAGGCAGTGGACAGGTACTGACAGGCCAAGCGGTGTGCAGCTTCAGCGGTCGCTGAGTCAAAAACTCGGACATGGGAGGAGTTCGGGGAAGCCATGGAAAACGACTTCCGGACGGCTTCGAAGCGAATCTGGACCACCGTCCGCCGCCTCAGGAAGGGGAAGCAGTGCACTATCAACACCGTGTACAGTGCGGATGGTGTTCTGCTGACCTCGACTGCAGATGTTGTGGATAGGTGGAAGGAGTACTTCAAATACCTCCTCAATCCCACCAACACGTCTTCCTATGAGGAAGCAGTGCCTGGGGAATTTGTGGTGGACTCTTTTATTTCTGGGGCTGAGGTCGCTGAGGTAGTTAAAAAGCTCCTCGGTGGCAAGGCCCCAGGGGTAGATGAGGTCCGCCCGGAGTTCCTTAAGGCTCTGGATGCTGTGGGGATGTCTTGGATGACAAGACTCTGCAGCATCGCGTGCACATCGCGGGCGGTACCTCTGGATTGGCAGACTGGGGTGGTGGTTCCTCTCTTTAAGAAGGGGGACCTGTGGGTGTGTTCCAACTATCGTGGGATCACACTCCTCAGTCTTCCCGGTAAGGTTTATTCAGGTGTACTGGAGAGGAGGCTACGGCGGATAGTCGAACCTCGGATTCAGGAGGAACAGTGTGGTTTTCGTCCTCGTCGTGGAACTGTGGACCAGCTCTATACTCTCCGCAGGGTTCATGAGGGTGCATGGGAGTTTGCCCAACCAGTCTACATGTGCTTCGTGGACTTGGAGAAGGCATTCAACCGTGTCCCTCGGGAAGTCCTGTGGGGAGGCCTCAGAGAGTATGGGGTATCGGACTGTCTTATTGTGGCGGTCCGCTCCCTGTACGATCAGTGCCAGAGCTTGGTCCGCATTGCCGGCAGTAAGTCGAACACATTTCCAGTGAGGGTTGGACTCCGCCAAGGCTGTTCTTTGTCACCGATTCTGTTCATAACTTTTATGGACAGAATTTCTAGGCGCAGTCAAGGCGTTGAGGGGTTCCGGTTTGGTGACCGCAGGATTAGGTCTCTGCTTTTTGCAGATGATGTGGTCCTGATGGCTTCATCTGACCGGGATCTTCAGCTCTCACTGGATCGGTTCACAGCCGAGTGTGAAGCGACCGGAATGAGAATCAGCACCTCCAAGTCCTAGTCCATGGTTCTCGCCCGGAAAGGGGTGGAATGCCATCTCCGGGTTGTGGAAGAGACCCTGCCCCAAGTGGAGGAGTTCAAGTACCTAGGAGTCTTGTTCACGAGTGGGGGAAGAGTGGATCGTGAGATCGACAGGCGGATCGGTGCGGCGTCTTCAGTAATGCGGACGTTGTACCGATCTGTTGTGGTGAAGGAGCTGAGCCGGAAGGCAAAGCTCTCAATTTACCGGTCGATCTACGTTCCCATCCTCACCTATGGTCATGAGCTTTGGGTCATGACCGAAAGGATAAGATCACGGGTACAAGCGGCCGAAATGAGTTTCCTCCGCCGTGTGGCGTGGCTCTCCCTTAGAGATAGGGTGAGAAGCTCTGCCATCCGGGAGGAACTCAAAGTAAAGCCGCTGCTCCTTCACATCGAGAGGAGCCAGATGAGGTGGTTCGGGCATCTGGTCAGGATGCCACCCGAACGCCTCCCTAGGGAGGTGTTTAGGGCACGTCCAACCGGTAGGAGGCCACGGGGAAGACCCAGGACACGTTGGGAAGACAATGTCTCCCGGCTGGCCTGGGAACGCCTCGGGATCCCCCGGGAAGAGCTAGACGAAGTGGCTGGGGAGAGGGAAGTCTGGGTTTCCCTGCTTAGGCTGTTGCCCCCGCGACCCGACTTCGGATAAGAGGAAGAAGATGGATGCATGGATGGGTTCCATAAATTACTTTTATAACTTTTTCAAAAGGATTCCAATTTTTAGTTTTTCTCCCTTTTTTATCGGTTTAATTTTAAAGAGTGGAAATTGAAGATAAACTATGTTTCAAAATTAAATTTTCATTTTTATTTCCTGTTTTCTCCTCTTTTAAACCGTTCAATTAAGTGTTTTTTTCATCATTTATTCTCTACAAAAAATGTATGATGGAATGACAGACAGAAATACATACCCATTTATATATATATATATATATATATATATATATATATATATATATATATATAGATTTATTTATTAAGGGTAAATTGAGCAAATTGGCTATTTCTGGCAATTTATTTAGGTGTGTATCAAACTGGTTGCCTTTCGCATTAATCAATACCCAATAAGTAGCTCTTGGTTTCAAAAAGGTTGGTGACCCCTGTCCTAGATTATTTGCAAAATGACACACTTCTGTCAAAACATGTGCCCATTCATCAAAATTAAAGTTAAAGTTAAAGTCAAAGTACCTAAAATTGTCACACACACGCTAGGTGTGCTGAAATTTGTCCTCTGCATTTGCCCTATCCCCTTGTGTACCGTCTGGGAGGTGAGGGGAGCAGTGGGCAGGAGTGGTGGCCATGCCCGGGAATCATTTTGGGTGATTAAACCCCCAATTCCAACCCTTGATGCTGAGTGCCAAGCAGAGAGGTAATAGGTCCCATTTTATAGATTTTGGTGTGACTTTGGTATGAAAATAAAGTAAGCATTTGTAAAAATGCAGTTTTATGGTCATCTCACTAACACTTAGAGTCAAATGATAAGACACTATTGGAGTGAGGTACTCAGAACACAAATAAATACAAAACACATTCATGGACCAAAAAAACTATTTTACTATACGAAATCCCATGTTTGGGGCATTTTGCCCGGCCTTTTTAGCATATGTGATGAATGATTACCGTATTTTTTGGAGTATAAGTCGCACCTGCTGAAAATGAATAATAAAAAAAGAAAAAAACATATATAAGTCACATTTTTGGGGGAAATTTATTTGATAAAACCCAACACCAAGAATAGACATTTGAAAGGCAATTTAGTATAAATAAAGAATAGTGAACAACAGGCTGAATAAGTGCACGTTATATGACGCATAAATAACCAACTGAGAAGGTGCCTGGTATGTTAACATAACATATTATGGTAAGAGTCATTTAAATAACTATAACATATAGAACATGCTATACGTTTACCAAACAATCTGTCACTCCTAATTGCTAAGTCCCACGAAATCTTATACGTCTAGTCTTCACGTGAATGAGCTAAATAATATTGTTTGATATTTTACGGTAATGTGTTAATAATTTCACACATAAGTCGCTCCTGAGTATAAGTCGCACCCCCAGCCAAACTATGAAAAAAAAATGCGACTTATAGTCCAAAAAATACGGTACTGTAGCTTGACAAAATATATTGAAAATCTACAGCAATCGTCATTGTTTACTTTGAAGTGTGCCTATACCTAAAAAAAGTAAAAATATACTGCAATCTTTTCAAGAACTGTTCAACAATGATGCTGCAAACTGAAAACATGTATTTTTACCACAGTCGGGTAAAGTAACATTTCACAGTAGTCAACATTGACATGCAGAACAAATTAAAATCTGAGACAAATAAAATGGTTTGAAAAAAATCTGGAGATAAAGATTTGTGTATCACAATCTTAGTGTGTGTGTAAAGTGTGAAATTGTGTGTGTCACAATGTGTCACAGTTCAACTATACTGTATGTAGAACAGAGGAACCCAAGGACGCAGGTGGATTGTGAGTGAAACGGTTCTTTACCTAACGAAAAAGCAGTCACAACAATGATCCAAAAATAGGAGATAACAAAAAGCGACGGTGCGAAAAAGAAAACACAAAAAGAGCACCGTGAAAAAAAGCACAAAAGCTAATATACAAAACTACTAAACTTGGGTCGGAGTTGCAAGACGTGCAAACTACCATAGTACATACCAGGCTGGATGGCACTGGAAATAACCAAGAAGGTAACTAGCATAAATTCAAGGAGCATAGGGGTCTTCATACAAGGAGAGTCGAGGAGTGGATGGTGGCATCTGCAGGCCCACCAGAGATGATGGCGGCGTCTGCTGGCCCACCGGAGAGGATGGTACCGTCTGCTGGAAAACCGGAGATGATGGCGGCGTCTGCTGGCCCACCGGAGAGCATGGTACCATCTGCTGGCTCACCGGAGATGATGGTGCCGACTGCTGGCCTACCAGAGATGATGGCGGCGTCTGCTGGCCCACCGGAGATGATGGTACTGTCTGATGGCTCACCGGAGATGATGGTGCCGTCTGCTGGCCCACCGGAGAGGATGGTACCGTCTGATGGCTCACCGGAGATGATGGTGCCGTCTGCTGGCCCACCGGAGAGGATGGTACCGTCTGCTGGCCCACCAGAGATGATGGCGGCGTCTGCTGGCCCACCAGAGATGATGGCGGCGTCTGCTGGCCCACCGGAGATGATGGTACTGTCTGCTGGCTCACCGGAGATGATGGTGCCGTCTGCTGGCCCACCAGAGATGATGGCGGCGTCTGCTGGCCCACCGGAGAGGATGGTACCGTCTGCTGGCCCACCGGAGATGATGGCGGCGTCTGCTGGCCCACCGGAGAGCATGGTACCATCTGCTGGCCCACCGGAGATGATGGCGCCGTCTGCTGGCCCACCGGAGAGGATGGTACCGTCTGCTGGCCCACCAGAGATGATGGCGGTGTCTGCTGGCCCACCGGAGATGATGGTACCGTCTGATGGCTAACCGGAGATGATGGTGCCGTCTGCTGGCCCACCAGAGATGATGGCGGCGTCTGCTGGCCCACCGGAGATGATGGTACCGTCTGCTAGCCCACCGGAGATGATGGTGCCGTCTGCTGGCCCACCGGAGAGGATGGTACCGTCTGATGGCCCACCGGAGAGGATGGTACCGTCTGCTGGCCCACCAGAGATGATGGCGGCGTCTGCTGGCCCACCGGAGATGATGGTACCGTCTGCTAGCTCACCGGAGATGATGGTGCCGTCTGCTGGCCCACCAGAGATGATGGCGGCGTCTGCTGGCCCACCGGAAATGATGGTACTGTCTGATGGCTCACCGGAGATGATGGTGCCGTCTGCTGGCCCACCGGAGAGGATGGTACCGTCTGATGGCTCACCGGAGATGATGGTGCCGTCTGCTGGCCCACCGGAGAGGATGGCGGCGTCTGCTGGCCCACCGGAGATGATGGCGGCGTCTGCTGGCCCACCAGAGATGATGGCGGCGTCTGCTGGCCCACCGGAGAGGATGGTACCGTCTGCTGGCCCACCGGAGATGATGGCGTCGTCTGCTGGCCCACCGGAGAGCATGGAACCACTTCCTGGCTCACCGGAGATGATGGTGCCGTCTGCTGGCCCACCAGAGATGATGGTACTGTCTGATGGCTCACCGGAGATGATGGTGCCGTCTGCTGGCCCACCGGAGAGGATGGTACCGTCTGCTGGCCCACCAGAGATGATGGCAGCAACTGCTGGCCCACCGGAGATGATGGTACTGTCTGCTGGCTCACCGGAGATGATGGTGCCGTCTGCTGGCCCACCAGAGATGATGGCGGCGTCTGTTGGCCCACCGGAGAGGATGGTACCGTCTGCTGGCCCACCAGAGATGATGGCGGCGACTGCTGGCCCACCGGAAATGATGGTACTGTCTGATGGCTCACCGGAGATGATGGTGCCGTCTGCTGGCCCACCGGAGAGGATGGTACCGTCTGATGGCTCACCGGAGATGATGGTGCCGTCTGCTGGCCCACCGGAGAGGATGGTACCGTCTGCAGGCCCACCAGAGATGATGGCGGCGTTTGCTGGCCCACCGGAGATGATGGTACTGTCTGCTGGCTCACCGGAGATGATGGTGCCGTCTGCTGGCCCACCAGAGATGATGGCGGCGTCTGCTGGCCCACCGGAGATGATGGTACTGTCTGCTGGGTCACCGGAGATGATGGTGCCGTCTGCTGGCCCACCAGAGATGATGGCGGCGTCTGCTGGCCCACCTGAGAGTATGGTACCGTCTGCTGGCCCACCGGAGAGCATGGCGCCGTCTGCTGGCCCACCAGAGATGATGGCGGCGTCTGCTGGCCCACCGGAAATGATGGTACTGTCTGATGGCTCACCGGAGATGATGGTGCCGTCTGCTGGCCCACCGGAGAGGATGGTACCGTCTGATGGCTCACCGGAGATGATGGTGCCGTCTGCTGGCCCACCGGAGAGGATGGCGGCGTCTGCTGGCCCACCGGAGATGATGGCGGCGTCTGCTGGCCCACCAGAGATGATGGCGGCGTCTGCTGGCCCACCGGAGAGGATGGTACCGTCTGCTGGCCCACCGGAGATGATGGCGGCGTCTGCTGGCCCACCGGAGAGCATGGTACCACTTCCTGGCTCACCGGAGATGATGGTGCCGTCTGCTGGCCCACCAGAGATGATGGCGGCGTCTGCTGGCCCACCGGAGATGATGGTACTGTCTGATGGCTCACCGGAGATGATGGTGCCGTCTGCTGGCCCACCGGAGAGGATGGTACCGTCTGATTGCTCACCGGAGATGATGGTGCCGTCTGCTGGCCCACCGGAGAGGATGGTACCGTCTGCTGGCCCACCAGAGATGATGGCAGCGTCTGCTGGCCCACCGGAGATGATGGTACTGTCTGCTGGCTCACCGGAGATGATGGTGCCGTCTGCTGGCCCACCAGAGATGATGGCGGCGTCTGCTGGCCCACCGGAGATGATGGTACTGTCTGCTGGGTCACCGGAGATGATGGTGCCGTCTGCTGGCCCACCAGAGATGATGGCGGCGTCTGCTGGCCCACCGGAGAGGATGGTACCGTCTGCTGGCCCACCGGAGATGATGGCGGCGTCTGCTGGCCCACCGGAGAGCATGGTACCATCTGCGGGCCCACCGGAGATGATGGCGGCGTCTGCTGGCCCACCGGAGAGGATGGTTACCATCTGCTGGCCCACCAGAGATGATGGCGGCGACTGCTGGCCCACCGGAAATGATGGTACTGTCTGATGGCTCACCGGAGATGATGGTGCCGTCTGCTGCCCCACCGGAGAGGATGGTACCGTCTGATGGCTCACCGGAGATGATGGTGCCGTCTGCTGGCCCACCGGAGAGGATGGTACCGTCTGCAGGCCCACCAGAGATGATGGCGGCGTTTGCTGGCCCACCGGAGATGATGGTACTGTCTGCTGGCTCACCGGAGATGATGGTGCCGTCTGCTGGCCCACCAGAGATGATGGCGGCGTCTGCTGGCCCACCGGAGATGATGGTACTGTCTGCTGGGTCACCGGAGATGATGGTGCCGTCTGCTGGCCCACCAGAGATGATGGCGGCGTCTGCTGGCCCACCGGAGAGGATGGTACCGTCTGCTGGCCCACCGGAGATGATGGCGGCGTCTGCTGGCCCACCGGAGAGCATGGTACCATCTGCGGGCCCACCGGAGGTGATGGCGGCGTCTGCTGGCCCACCGGAGAGGATGGTACCGTCTGCTGGCCCACCAGAGATGATGGCGGCGTCTGCTGGCTCACCGGAGAGGATGGTACCGTCTGCTGGCTCACCGGAGATGATGGTGCCGTCTGCTTGCCCACCAGAGATGATGGCGGCGTCTGCTGGCCCACCGGAGATGATGGTACCGTCTGCTGGCCCACCAGAGATGATGTCGGCGTCTGCTGGCCCACCGGAAATGATGGTACATTCTGATGGCTCACCGGAGAGGATGGTGCCGTCCGCTGGCCCACCGGAGAGGATGGTACCGTCTGATGGCTCACCGGAGATGATGGTGCCGTCTGCTGGCCCACCGGAGAGGATGGTGCCGTCTGCTGGCCCACCAGAGAAGATGGCGGCGTCTGCTGGCCCACCGGAGATGATGGTACTGTCTGCTAGCTCACCGGAGATGATGGTGCCGTCTGCTGGCCCACCGGAGAGGATGGTACCGTCTGCTGGCTCACCCGGAGATTATGGTGCCGTCTGCTGGCCCACCGGAGATGATGGCGCCGTCTGCTGGCCCACCGGAGAGGATGGCGCCGTCTGCTGGCCCACCAGCGATGATGGCGGCTTCTGCTGGCCCACCAGAGATGATGGTACCGTCTGCTGGCTCACCCGGAGATTATGGT
Source organism: Nerophis ophidion (assembly GCF_033978795.1). Lineage (NCBI taxonomy): Eukaryota > Metazoa > Chordata > Actinopteri > Syngnathiformes > Syngnathidae > Nerophis > Nerophis ophidion. The sequence continues at coordinate 37,329,298 of NC_084623.1, read as the reverse complement.
GCCGTCTGCTGGCCCACCGGAGAGGATGGCGCCGTCTGCTGGCCCACCGGAGAGGATGACGCCGTCAGCTGGAGACCCACTGGGGTGAGAAGTAGCTACTCATAGCCCCCCGCCTTGAAATGAGGCTGAACTTTTCCTCAACTTAGCCATCAACGCCAGAATCCCGTCAAGCCTCTCCGCCATCGAAATCTCTGCGGGGTTCGTATTAGGCAGGAGTATTGTCATTGTCGCTGTAGGCGGTAAGCTGTTCCTGATAGCTATTTGCAGATTGCTGTCTCCGAGCTCCTTGTTTCTTGTTTTCCTGTTAGCTGTATCCTGTTAGCTGTTAGCTGTTTCTACTTTACCTTTTCCTGGTTCCTGGTTTGTGTATTTTCTTAATTTTCAGACATTAAATCATGTTTTTCAGCACCAAGCCTGCCGTTTCTGCATCTTGGGGTTTGTCACCAACACTTTGTGACACAAACGTTATGTGTGCAAGATGTGCAGGTGTGTGTAAAGCATTGTGTGTAATATTTTGTAAAAAATGTAAAGCAGAGTCAATGCCTAATATTAGGCAAATCTGGACAGTGGTTTTGTTTAAAGTGTTTACACTTTTGTTAACTTTGTGAGAATGTAAAATGTAGTGTGTGAGAAATTGGAAAAAAACTGTAAGCATGCGCCGATGAATGGGTTCCAGCTAAGTGTGTGTGTGCCGTGCAATGAGTAGAGCATTGTCCTCTCCAGATAAGAGGCTGGCGTCAAAAATATAAGATGTATCAAAAAGGGATCAAGTTACGAACCATTACACAGCTTCTCTGACAGGCCACAACCAGCCACCTTAAGTAAATCAGTCCCAAAATGGCTTGAGAATATCTCTGTGAGGACCACAAAAAATTGCTTTGGTGACGCAAAACTCCAGCCTCTCTATACTCTGGAGTTGGTGCATGTTCACATAACAAAACATGAATTAATAATTTCATAATAATTATTCATTTCAGTTAATTATGCCAGTTTTTTTTTTTTTAGCAGTGCACCCTTTGCATCTTCCACACACATAAAAAGCATTCTTTTCTGACATTTATGCACATTCACTTGTTTCTGGCTCACATTGTGTACCGATTCGGAAAATGTTTGGTACTCGGCCAAACTTAAATGCCCACCCTTACTGCTGTAAAATTAGACTTGGACTTAGACTTCCTTTATATTCATTCAAATGTGAACTTTACAGCTGTCACGACGAGGGGGTTTTCGCAACATACTGCGAGGATTGCTCTCCCGGGATGCAATCGGACTTTTCCGGATAAAGGTAGCAGGTAGGAACATATTTATTAATAATCTAACTAGACAGGACAAAAGACAGGAACTAAAACAAAAGGACGAAAGGCTAAGGAACATAAAACATACGCTAACACTTAGACTGAACTATGGACATAGAAAACAATTAAACAAACTATGGCATACACCGAACAAGACTTACTGCAGCATGAATATAGCGACGGCATGAAACGAGCATGGAAAGAGCAATGTCGCCAGGCCGACTAACTGGCAAAGACAGGCTTAAATAATAGTCTCTTAATTAGAGCAGACGCGTGTCCCGAAACATGAGGCGGGTGAAACTAATAAGTCGCCATGGTTACTAAACAACCAAGGGAGCGCTAACAGGAACTAAAACAGTCCAAAACAAACAAAAAATAACAAAAATATGATCCAGACCACATATCATGACAACCGTACAAGATAAGAACAACATTTTGTTGCATTAGCTCGTTGTAGTGCAGGATAAAAGAGCAATAAGGTGCAGATATAAGAAGTTTAACTGTACAGATAAATATATTGCACTTTTGCATATGCATTCACGTTTATGGATGTATGTTATATCGTCTTTATATTCCAGCGAGTTAATGATTTTTTGGGGGGAATTGAGGGGATTATTATGATGCGTTCAAGAGTTTTACGACCTGAGGGAATAAAAAAACGTTATGGAAAGATTAAATATAACAGTTGTAACGATCTGTTTGGTGTTGTTTGTCGGGTCCCCAGGATGCAGAGACAGCAGGCAGAGTGCCGGTCAAAAAAACTATTTTTTTAGGTAAGACAAAAACATTGTGCAGTGCACACAAGGCAAAATGGACAGGAAGCGCAGAACGCAAGCAGCACGTCAAAGCAAAAAGGATCCAGCCTAGTCCAAAAAAAGCAGCCTGATTGGCAATTGGGGACAGGTGATGGAGCTAGTACTCAAACTAAAGAGGTGATATATATATATATATATATATATATATATATATATATATATATATATATATATATATATATATATATGTATATATATATATATATATATATATATATATATATATACATAGATAGATAGATAGATAGATAGATAGATAGATAGATAGATAGATAGATAGATAGATAGATAGATGGATAGTACTTTATTGATTCCTTCAGGAGAGTTCCCACAGGAAAATTAAAAAGGGTGGCAAAAGGAGGGAAACAAGAAGTGGAAACAAAAGCAAGATACAAGAAACTAATAACTGTCATGTAAGAGCATGATAAGAACTACATTAAAACAGTAATAAAAACGGAACTGGGTCGGCGTGGCGCAGTGGGAGAGTGGCCGTGCGCAACCCGAGCGTCCCTGGTTCAAATCCCACCTAGAACCAACCTCGTCACGTCCGTTGTGTCCTGAGCAAGACACTTCACCCTTGCTCCTGATGGGTGCTGGTTGGCGCCTTGCATGGCAGCTCCCTCCATCAGTGTGTGAATGCGTGTGTGAATGGGTAAATGTGGAAGTAGTGTCAAAGCGCTTTGAGTACCTTGAAGGTAGAAAAGCGCTATACAAGTACAACCCATTTATGATCCGCTGCCCGGATCATATTATGTTTTGGTTTTTGAGTCTTTTTGTACTATGTTTCTGCTAATGTTTGCCTTAATTCCTGTTTGCACTTCCTTGTTTGATCTTGTCTCCATAGTTACTTATTAGTTTCACCTGCCAGTTGTTTTTTGACGCGCACCTGCCTTGTGATTACTGCCTTATTTAAGCCTGCCTTTTCCATTGATTCAACCTTGCCTCCTAATTTGTGTCTTCACAACAGTGACGACTCTGATCCGATCCCGTATTCCTGTTCGCAACCAGCTAGCTTCCACGCTAAGTATTTGTTTTTTCTCTAGCTCCCATGCTAGCGATTTTGTTTTTTTCCAGCTCCCATGCTAGTTCTGTTTGTTTTGCCTTTTGTGCCTTGTGCAAGTTTTCTTTTTCATAGTCTGATTTATTTTAAATAAACCCTTGTTTCTTACCTTCACGCTGTGTTCCAGCCCGACTGCATCTCTGAGAGAACGAACCCGCATCACGATGCCCCACAATCGTCACAAGAACAACTCCCTAGGTTTATCCCTGGTGTTATCTGGCAGTCATTTCTACCTTCTTAAATTATAAATTATATCGCCTTGTAACAACACGGAATCCATGACCTCCAGGCAACTACAACCCTAGACTAAAACCCTCCCCCCCAACACATCCCACCTCCCCGGATTGTAAATATTAAAATGTAAATAATCAAATGTACATACTTGTTCTTATGCTGTCTGAGCTCACTATGTTCACTGCTCGCTGTAAATATCCTACCAAGTCAGACCTACACTGTTTCAATGTCCAATTTTCCTGATGATATAATTGTTGATGCCTGAAGTGCTGATATCAACCAAACCTAACACCCCCGCCCCAACACCTCCACCTACAACCACCAAATTGTAAATAATGTAAATAATTCAATGTATATACTCTGATGATTAACTTGTGTGATGACTGTATTATGCTGATAGTATATATTTGTACCATGAATTGATTAACATGGACCCCGACTTAAACAAGTTGAATAACGTATTCGGGTGTTACCATTTAGTGGTCAATTGAACGAAATATGTACTAGACTGTGCAATCGACTAATAAAAGTCTCAATCACTCAATCAATCAAACCCCGCTGGCATTCAATACTTTTCATCCCGAATCATAGTCACGCCCGTCACGCAGTTAATACCGAAAGAGAGGCTAATATTGGTGAATGTCATTTATCTCTGAGAGCTTGTTTTAATGTTGATTTTTAAGTTCATAAGGGTGTTTTTTCCTTTCCTTTGGCGCCCTGACGTTTGGGAGACATAATTAAGTGTAGGGTGAGACCTCAATTTACAAACGCCTCTGTTAACGACCTTTTCGGTTTGCGAACATTTACGTCACACCAAATATGCAAACCCTTCATTCATTCATGCATGCCTCTTGCAGCCACCTGGGACTGACACTTTGATGAAACCACTTGGGGCATTGTGAAGAGTCGGCCCCTTGCATTGCATCCTGTGTACATCCTTTACACACGGTCGCAGCCTTTTCAAATATCTTTGATGGCGAGTGGTACTTCGGACCTGTTTATTTCCACATTTGTCATACCTTGCGGCAGTTAAAGCTGTGTCAGCCTGTCTTGAAGATAACTTTGTGTGATCTCGCTTTATCATTTCGGGTTAGTCCACTACCGCTGCGAGCTGGTGTTTTAGCCAGTGAATCTCCTACTTGCCGTTCCCTCAGTTTGAGGATTTTATCAGCGGAGGGGGCTTTGTTTCGCAGCAAGTCTTCAGTTTTGATGAGAATGAAAAAAATGCCACAGCAGACCTTTATTACAGCGCAGAAGAAGGCACTACCGGGACACAAGCCGATAAAGGATGACCTCACACTTTTTCGGGGTCTGAATTAAAAAGTTGGGCGAATACGGCATCCAAAATGCCAGGCTCCGTCTCGTCGAAGTCATCAGAGTCAGTGTCGCTGTTGTTGTCCGGCAGTTCTGTGAATCCTGCCTTCCGGAAAGCTCGCACCACAGTTGAGACCGATATACGGTATCCGCCCAGGCATTTACAATACACTGGCAGATGTTGGCGTATGTCGTCCAGCGTTGTCTCCCTGTTTTAGTCATCCATTGTTCCCACGCCGTTCGCAGTCGAGCTTTGAATGCCCTGTTGACACCAATATCCAGCGGTTGGAGTTCTTTTGTCAATCCACCCGGAATGACGGCGAGTGTTGAATTAGTCTGCTTCACTTGTTTTTTGACACCATCCGGGATGTGGGCACGCATGGAGTCGTAAATCAACAGGGATGGAGCTGAGTGAAAAAAGGCCACCCGGTCTCTTCACGTAAACTTCTTTAAACCACTCGCTCATCTTTTCTTCATCATTCCATCCCTTCGAGTTAGCTTTTATGATGACGGCGGCTGGAAAGTTCTCTTTTGGCAAGGTCTGCCTTTTGAATATCACCATGGGTGGAAGTTTCTGGCCATTAGTATGGCAAACTAGAACCACAGTGAAGGACGACTTCTCATTCCCTGTGGTGTGAATATTTACCGTACGTGCTCCCGTTTTATCCACAGTGCGGTTCACAGGAATATCAAAAGTCAGTGGAACCTCGTCCATGTTGATAATGTGCTCTGGTCGGATCTTTTTTTCAGCTATCTTGTTTTTACAATATGCGCGTAAAGTAGCCAGCTTTTCTTGAAAGTCTTTTGGCAGTTGCTGTGAAATAGTAGTCCGTGTGCGGATGGAGAGATTGCGTCTTTTCATGAACCGGAAACACTAAGAAGCACCACCTTTAAAATCATTCAAGTGAAGTTCGCTTGCTAGCGCTGTTGCCGTCATTGGAATAGTGATGGTACTGACACCTCTGCTTGCTGCTCTCTGCTCAACAACCCACTGTTCCAGTTTGTCCTCCAACTGTTGCCATCTTGCTTTGTTCCCTTGGAAACTCTGTTTTGTCTTCTTGACTTGGCGCAGGTCATCTTGTTGCTTCCTCCGCCTACGCACCATTGATTCATTTGTGTTCAAGTCTCCGTGTTCTTCTGCGAGACTTATTGCCTTGATTAGATAGTAGTACTTTATTTATTCCGTCAGGAGAGTTCCTTCAGGAAAATTACAATTTTCAGCACAATCCCAAAAGATCAAACAAACATTACAGGGAGACAGAACAGGATCGCTGACGGGTCTGCCGGCTTCCAGCGCCCCTTACAAAAAAGATGAGATGCAGGTAAACAGGGGGGTGGATGGGAGAAAAAAATAGAAGATTAAAATAAAATTAAAAAATCGGTCTTAGCCTGGGTCCTGGAGAGGGGTTGCAGACTGAGGCCAAGGGAAAAAAACAACAACTCATAGCCATAGTACACATCCCACTTACATGCCTGTGTGTAAGAGGGAGACATCAAACATCAATTAACACATAGGACACTAAAGACATTAAAGCAGAAGATACAACCAGACACTTCTACATACAGCTATGAATAAAAAGTAAAAGAAACATATCCACTGTGGTGGCCTCTTCGGTATTCCACGCCATCGTCCGCTGGGGTGGAGGGAGCATGGCCAGAGACAGGAGCAGACCCATCAAAGCAACCAACACAACCGACTCCACTCTCGGCCAGTGTCCAGTCCGCATGGATGAGCATGCGGACATTGAGTTTGAATTCTGCGTTGTACGCGTGTCTCTTAGTAGGAGCCATTTTGTGGTCGTTTTTACAGAAACACACAAATGAAATGAATCGTATTAGCCGCGCGCTTCTTCTTCTACGGGGGCGGGTGCTTACCATGGCGGTTGCGCACCGTAGAAGAAGAAGCGCTTCCTCTTTCCAGGTGGGCGGGCGCTTACCTTGGCGGTTGCTTACCGTAGAAGAAGAAGCGCTTCCTCTCCTACGGGGAAAAAAGATGGCGGCTGTTTACCGTAGTTGCGAGACCTAAACTTTATGAAAATAAATATTCATATTAATCCATATATAAGGCGCACAGGGTTATAAGCCGCACTGTCAGCTTTTGAGAAAATGTGTGTTTTTTAGGTGCGGCTTATAGCACGGAAAATACGGTACACACTTTATACGAGGTCCACAAGAGGTCAACTGTTTTTTGAGCGAGTATCCTGTTTAAGGAAAGACATTCAGTTTTTACCTAACTTACGGCAGCATGTCCGTAACCACAAAACATCATAAAACGTAACGTTGTAAGCCGAGGACCACCTGTACATTCATTCAATTCAGATACACAAACACTCAAATTCAGAGGGAAAAAAACCCTTTTGATCAAATGTTGTCAAAGTGGTTAATGAGCATGCATTTGGTCAATGAGTTGAGTTATTTTACACATTTAAAGGGGAACATTATCACAATTTCAAATGGGTTAAAACCAATAAAAATAAGTTCCCAGTGGCTTATTTTATTTTTCTAAGTTTTTTTCAAAATGTTAACCATCACACAATATCCCAAAAAACGTCTTTGAAGTGCCTGATTTTAACCATCGTTGTTAATACACGTCCATTTTCCTGACGTCACAGTATGACATCACCACAAACAAAGATGGCGGATAGCACAGAAAGGTATAGCATAGTAGTTTGGATTCAGACTCAGATTTCAGCGGCGCAAGCGATTCAACAGATAACGCATGTATTGAAACGGATGGTTGGAGTGTGGAGCCAGATAGCGAAAAAAAAATTGAAGAAGAAACTGAAGCTATTGAGCCATATCACGACAGACAGCAGAACGGGAGGAAGCAAGGACGAATTTGGCGATCGCCTTCTGGTATGTGTTTGTTTGGCATTAAATATGGGTGGAGGAAAAGGCTGGATGCAAATATAGCTACAAATGAGGCATAATGATGCAATATGTACATACAGCTAGCCTAAATAGCATGTTAGCATCGATTAGCTTGCAGTCATGCCGTGACTGCACTACACATACAAGTCAATAACATCAACAAAACTCACCTTTATGATTTTGTTGACTTTATCGTTGGAAATGCATATGCTTTGAGTGTCGCAGGATATCCACACATGTCTGTGCCATCTCTGTCGTAGCATCGCTATCGTCGGTAAAGTGTGCGAGGGACTTTCGCATCTTTTGACCACTGGTGCAACTTCAATTCGTTGATTGATATGTTTGTTTGGCATTAAATGTGGGTGGAGGGAAAAGCTGGATGCAAATATAGCTACAAATGAGGCATAATGATGCAAAACAGCTAGCCTAAATAGTATGTTAGCATCGATTAGCATGCCATGACCATTGATATGTCTGATTAGCACACTCCACGTAAGTCAACTTGATTCTTGTCGTTTCCAAGCAGTTTCCTGGTCATCAACCCATAAATACCCAGTCAGGATGCCCTGAAGGACACACAAAGGACACTGTATCATTTTCCGAAGAAACTCATTGGGGTTGTGTTTTGTATGTGCGTGTATGTGTGTGTGTGTGTGTCGTGATGAGGATGACAGGGTGGAATTGGGGGAGCTTTAATTACCTGTATGCTTCTCCTGCTGGGGGAGGAACAAAAGTCACCCCTACCGAGGAACTAATTATTAGGAAAATAGCTTTAATTTACAGCTGTCTGCTGCCATTCCTGGGAGGAAGAGACGCAAGTCATGTTGCAGTGAGTTGGGTTTAAGCACTTCAATGATTGCATCAGTTGCTTTGGATCTGGCACTTTGACCCCCACAGATAAATACACATCGTTGTTTTGTGGCCACAGCTGTCGAATTGCACGGCGCCGCCAGGAGTGGAATACGTGACAGGGCCCTGTTAGGTGAAGAGAAGGAATGGTTCTGCATGTTTAACTACTCAGCTGTTGCAGAGAAGGGTATGTTCACCAAAACCGATCTTCAACCACTTAGTAGTATTAACATTTTTATGCATACATTTAAATGTCAAAGCACCAACTCATACACACGCACACACACGCCACCCCATCATACCTAAAGTCTTTAACATGCACAGCTGCACTCACAGCAGGGGGGATGAGGCAAGAGATCTGCGGGTTTTTCAATCAGCTGCAGCCCAATGAGCTTCTTACTCTGACTGCAATATTTTGTCAAATTACCCCCCACCCCCACCCCCAACCGCTCCCCCCGGGCTCCCTCCTCCATCTGCCCGCCTCCTGCAAAGGTAAAAGTGCGAATCCGACCACTAGCTTCCACTCCATTGCTTCACATGCTCCACTCTTGCCTGCAAGCCAGCATGAGGTCCGACTGAGCTGACACGCAGTGATCTCTCAATTTGTGGGGAATTAATCCATTTTAGCTTGTCCGTGGGGGCTCTTATTTTGGTTCCCTTTATCATGCCTTGCGTACGTACCCCCCGCTACCTTTTCTCACCCTAGGCTGATCTGACCCCTTCCCAGGTTTTACAATTTTGCAGGAGTGGATTTAAGAGGCAGCACATCTTAAATGATCAGCACATGGCTGATTTAGTCTTTTCAGTCAGGCTTCCGATTAAAACGGGTCAGTTAGAACATCTGCTGTGTTTGAATGTATAATCCACACACAAATATTTGAATTAGATTAAAACGTACTGCCATTGTTACAAGTAATCTGTAAATACTCAAATGTAAACTTTTTCGTGTATTGTGTTTCGTTAAAACGCAGTGGTGTGCCTACCATAAATCATGATCTTAAATTAATAAAAGTTCATTTGATTTTTAATTAACTTTTTATAAATATATACCAGTATGCATCATATTCTCTTCATGTCATATTAGCATACTTGCCAACCCTCCCGGATTTTCCGGGAGACTCCCGAAATTCAGCACCTCTCCCGATAACCTCCCGGAAGAAAATTTCTCCCGAAAATCTCCCGAAATTCAGCTGGAGCTGGAGGCCACGCCCCCTCCAGCTCAAACATGCACAGTTTGAAGCTTGAAAAGGAGGATTGCAGGCGGATCTGACGGCATTTAAAGTAATTTTTAAAAACGACTGCTAATCCTCCTCCTTTTCGACCGTACGACCGCAGAGAATTTAAGTAGGAACACTCCGGGGGCAGAAGTTCATTAAGAGGGGCGGACTCACCGGCTCTCAGACATGTTTCCGTCACACAGAGGAAGTCAAGTCCGCCGCCCGTGGGAAGTGAAGAAATCCTTCAGGATAAACGTTTTGTTTGTCAAAGATCTTGCGTTCACTAAACCGAACCTGGCGGGGGCCAGCACTTCCAAGGGCGCAACTAATCCAGGTCGAGCCCGACACAGAGCTGACAGCGAGAGACAGCAGGGCAAAGCACATACTGGCGCCATCTTCTGGAAACTCGGAAGTTACGTCACTCAAATAGTGAAAGGTAAGTGTTGTTTTTGTTTTAGTACCCAGCAAGCACAGTACAGTTAGTAGAACAACTGGGTTTTTATTACTGTGTATTTGATAGGTGCCGTAAATATATGAATATATATAAATATATATATATATATATAAATATATATAGCTAGAATTCACTGAAAGTTAAGTATTTCATATATATATATATATATATATATATATATATATATATATATATATATATATATATATATATTAATTACAGCCAATATAAAAATATTGGCTGTAAATATACTCTCCTCTTAACCACGCCCCCCGCCACAGCCATGCCCCCAAACCACCGAATATCGAAATATTGATACTGCTGGTACCAGGTCTTTAAACTCTAATTTAGATTCTCTAATCAAAATATTTTGATACTTGAGTTATTTGATAATATTTTAATTACTTTTTTTTATGGTTTCAAACGCCTTATTTGTTTACTTTGTAATAATAGGTCCTGTTTTTTGTGTTGTATTAGCTTGTTAGTCACGCCACTATCTCAATATACTTCAGAGTTTAAAATAAATGAAATAGCTCTGTATTGCATTGTTTATGCTATGTTATTATTTAAAATAAGCAAATATCAAAAATTTTGCAGACACATTAGGTATATTTGCACCAAGTATCGATATCGGATCGGTGTCCTTGATAACTGTCACAATTTTACAAGGTATCTAATCAGAGAGAAAATCCTATCCTTGATCTTACAACAAAATTATGATATGCAATTTTGCCCTTAAATGGGAACTAAACTCTTTTTTTTCCCCCTTAATTTGTAATCCTTATGTGAGACAAGAACACACATGTATTTCCCTTGTCTGTGTATTATAAATATTTTTCTTAAAAAGTGTGAGAGGAATATTTTTTGAACTAGAAGCAAAGTGTGATGAACAGTGAGTCTTACTGCTGGTTCACCACTTCTTTCTGTTTAAGGAGAAAACATATGAGTACATCCTGTATTTTTATATTTTCAAATATAAACACATAGTATTTAAATGGGTTTTGATGGTGAGAAGAGGTGCCAAGCGACAGTGATTGAATGTGTGTGTCCAAAACACACACTTAAATATTTTTCTGCTATGCACCTGGGGATAGGTTGATTGGCAAAACTAAATGGTCCCTAGTGTGTGAATGTAAGTGTGAATGTTGTCTGTCTATCTGTGTTGGCCCTGCGAAGAGGTGATGACCCGAATTCAACTGGGATAGGCTCCAGCACCCTCCCGACCCCGAGAAAAACAAGCGATGGAAAACTGATGGTTGGATGGATTTCTTATATGAAATAAAAATCTCAAATTATGCATTATTTTTTGGCGTTTTGACCGGAATAATGTGTAGCCTATCTCCCATGCACCTTCAGCAATATTTTAAAAAACATTTAAAAAATGGTGTCAATTTAGATGCAAGGCAGGACTGCTTCTAAAATGCCCATAAAAAAGTGGTACATGTCTGCTGCATCTTTGAAAACAGCAAAACACCACCGGTAGGAGCACGATAACATGAGTGTGCAATAAATGAGAGTGTCTCCTTGGTGATGCCTCATATAGTACTGTATTTTCTGGACAATAGGGCACACCGGATTATAAGGCCCACTGCCGATGAGCGATGGGCACCTTTTTTCATACAAAAGGTGCCCCGGATTATAAGGCGCATTAAAGGGGTCATATTATGATTTATTTTTTTCAAAACGTAAAACATTTCATTTGTGATCTACATGGTGGTTCTTTGGTCAAAATGTTGCATAAATTATGTTTTACAGATCATCGTTAAGCCGCTTTCTGACAGTCGCTTCAGGATGCGCTGTTTTGTGGGCGGTTTTATTTATGTGGCTCACCTTCGGCAGAGTCTGTTACCCGTCATCTTTGTTGTCGCGGTGTAGCGTGCAAGGACGAGAGTGGAATGAGTGTCAAAAGATAGAGCTAACTGTTTTAATGATATTCAGACTTTACTTCAATCAATAACGGAGAGGCATCTCCTCATCCGTGGCTCACTAGTGCAACAATGCCGGAAATGTGTCCCGTGAAAAACTGTCCGACCGGAACTCTCTAATGACTAAAGTTCCATAGGTGAATTATGTAAACCAACTACACCAGTAGTTTTTAGGGCTTCTATAGCGAGATATAAGTTACAACTTTACGCTACTTCAAAATAGAAATGGCAACAGTGGAAGATGAATGTCCTATAACAACAAGATAAATAAAAAGAAGAAGCTTATTAACTACGTCACCGCCACAGACAACAGTGGCGGATTTGCGCAATTATTTGCAGGACTAATGCAGATCTCAAATACACATAACCAGGTACCAGAAGGTAAGAAAAGTTGGTTTTGCATTATTTTGTTAAATGAAACACCAGATAACATGTCTGCCAATGGGTGCCATTTTGTGGTACTTATATACACACCACAGTAATTATTGTATCTCTGACTACGGTAGCCGTAATGCACCAACAACCCATCAAGCGGTGTGGCTTCAAAGTCATACTAAAACATTTTGACAGATTTTTGAGTGCCGTGTGTAATGTTCTTTATTTTCAATTGAACATTTAAAGTTTTTTGTGTTTGTGGGGAGGCGCAGCCGACGGGCTGACGCCGGGGCAGGGCACGCTGCAGCCCTGCCCAAGATGGCAGCAAGGAGGCGGAGAATGCGGCGGAGCGGAGCGGCGGGCCTAGCCCGGGAGCGACACCTCCTCAATCTAATTAAGGTGCGTGGCTCACACACCGGGAAACTATTAACATTTCTCCTGATGCTGCATAAAAGGGGAGAAGGAGGAGAGATCGGGACCGAAGGAGTGGGAGAGCCTGCTAGAATGGACAAAGAGCGGCAGCAGCGAAAGAGAGAGAGAACAGCGCACGAGAGACAGCGACGCGGCCGGCTGAAAGAGCGACCGAGGAGCGAGCAGCGGAGGGGAGCTGAAAGAGCGATCCGAGCTGTAGAAAAGCTTTATTGAAAAATAAAGAGTGAAATCTTGTGCAAAAGCGATGTCCATCTTGGGTGGTCAGTGGAGCCCAAGCAGCGACAGGGAAAGTCGTCCACGAATGGCGCTCAACCCGGCTGGACCACCGGAGGCAGGGGAGGACGATCCCCTGTGTGCTATTGTGAGCGCTCTCACACAGCTCGCAGCAAGCAGCCGGCAAAATTGCCAACTCATGCAGTCGCTAGCGGACAACGTGGGGGAGGCGGCGAGTGCCCCCCCCCAAAGGAGAAGTCAAAGAGGACGCTAGAGAAGTCTTGGCTGAAGCGTCCCACCTGGAAAGCGGGGCTGGGGAGGCTGCAGTGGCGTCTGCAACAGCAATGTCCTTCCTGGGTGGTCAGTGGAACCCGAGCGGCGACAGGGAAAGTTGTCCACAGTGTTGTTTACTGCCGTCTTATTGCAGTCTACATGTATCTCTTATGTGAGACTGCCATCTACTGGTCACACTTATTATTACACCATGTACCAAATAACCTTGCTTCGAGGTCGGTAAGCACAACCAGAATTATTCCATACATTAGGCGCACCGGGTTATAAGGTGCACTGTCGATTTTTGAGAAAATTAAACGATTTAAGTGCACCTTATAGTCCAAAAAATATGGTACACGCAAAATTCAAATTTGAATGAGGCGGTCTGCACCATAGGCGCCGATCTACATTTCTGCCAGTGGGTGCTCGGACGGGCGGTAAGTCTGACGCTACTTTTCTAAGCATGCGTGGTTTTTGCTTCGTGGTGAGAAATTATTTGCCATCAATCGCACATGGGTGCTCTGGCCCTGGAGCACCCACGGGATCGGCGCCTATGGTCTGCACCACTTTTCAATTGCACAAGCCGTCTTTGTAAATCGCATGCAACACGCCCACAAATAGCACACGCTATTTTATGGATTGCATACGCTGTATGTATATTTTTAATGATGTTCAAGTCGCCTAGATGTGTGCTTCAAAAAGGTACGCACACTGCAGAGTATTACTGCAAATTGCAAAAAAGAGGTTGCATAGAAAACATATGGGATGGATTTGAAGAGGGGCTCTTGAAGTGAAAGAAAACTGACAAATAATACGATCATGTTTAGGTGAATAGATGTATTTCAACTCCTTCCGATAACTTGATATTGAAGTTGTCTGCACTCGTGTGCAAACATCATAAAATACTAATACTTACATTGAATTAAAATAACACCAAATGGTTTAGTTTAGTTTAGTCTTTATTTGAAGGGCTAATGCACAGAAACATTAAGCTCGAAGACAGATATGTTCTGTACTAGATTATAGCTAAATAGCTCATTTCCATCTGCATTCCCTGGCTACCTAAATTAAAGGGATACAAAAATCATGCTATAAAATTATGACAATAAAATCATACCATATCATGTAATAAAATTGAGAAAAGTCATAAAATGCCCTTTCATGGACACATACTTAATATACAATACAACCACACCTCATTTACATCATCACACAACGACAATACATGCTCGTGTTCACATATGTCATCATTTGTAAAAACAACCAGGATTTTTTAACACACACACTGTGACATTTTGCCGGCATCGTGGTGCGGGTTTTTTCGCTCTATGATGCAGTTGGATTCGACACAGCGTGAAGGTAAAAAATGAAGATTTATTTATACCACAAAACACAGACTAAGAACATAAACCCTTGCACAAGGCACTAAAGGCAAAACAAAAGGAACTAGCATGGGAGCTACAAAAAACTAAAAGCGCTAGCATGTGAGCTAGGGAACAAACAAAGGAGTAGTGTGGAAGCTAGCAAGTACAAAACACTTCTTTACCACAAACGGGAATCAGCGTCATCACCTGTTGCATGGAACAGAAATGACTAGGATGCGAAATCGAATGAACAGAAAGAGCAAGCTTAAATAAGGTGATAATCACGAGGCAGGTGCGCGTGAAAAACAAAAGGGAGGTGACACTAATGCGTAACTATGGCAACGGAAACAAACGGGAAGTGCCACCAGGAACAAAGGAAGACAAAACAGGATGTGATAGAAAATGGAACCAAAACCAGAATATACATGATCCGAGCAGCGGATCATGACACACACCTCACAATTTACAACAAAAATGCTTTCATGGGTAAATATAACACACATTAAGTTGATCTGTCAAACATAGTGCCCACCTTAGTGACCGTGTGAGCAGCTTTGATTGCTCCAAAGCCACTTTTTAACTTCAACTGTAAATGAAGAGTAATCTGTTAAACTTTTCAAGTTTGTTTTGAGGTCGTTCCATCCCTTTATGGCTTTATATGTAAAAGCTGATTGTGCAAAATATGTGGTGGTTTAAGGACATTGAAAAAAAATGTTTTAGCCCCCCCCTAAAATAGTCCTAATAACGCAATTGCCTCCCAAAACGGACCAGAGTGTAGCAAAGAGGAGGTAAACGCTCCAGCTTCTGTGAATTGTGAATGATATTTATATAGCGCTTTTCTCAAGTGACTCAAAGCGCTTTACATAGTGAAACTCAATAACTAAGTTACAATTAAAGTTACAATTCTGCACCAAAACTAAAGGTGTCAAGCTGAAGAGTTTACGCCAAACACACTCACACACACACACACACACAACCACACACACACACACACACACGTTCTTGAGATGGGCAATGGTTGCCATGGTCACCACCTGCCAAATCCTCTGACTGAGATGTATTTAAATGTAAATCTCTTACACCACCCAACCCCCGCTCTCAAAACCGAAATCCAGATTCATTTTAGGCACGCTGTGACTCTCCTCCCCACTACTCCTCGTCTCGGTACGTTAGCCCACGCTTGGTCACACTGCTAAGACATCACAGAACAGAGGTTTTTAAGAAGATTATAAACAGGGTACTGAGTCGCTGACTGATTGGTGGGTGGAAACTAATAAACTAAAAGTATAAAGAATTGAATGACGACATATCAGGAAAGGGATTGGAAGGATGAGATCAGACTGTTGGGTTCCTGATTCAAAGAGGCACTTTAATTCCAGTCAAACGTTTAAATACCATCCATCTTTTACCACTTGAGGCTGACATAGAGAAATGTGAGGTTGTTGTATTGTTTAACCTTCTGGGGATGTTACAATTTGGATTACAGTATCTTTCAACACAACAAGGACATCAAAGTCCTTAAGTTTTTGAAGAGCGTAAACATTTAAATAATAAACATTGTCTTATATCTTGTGGCGTACCCGAGGGATCAACACTGGGACCAAGATTGATTAATCTTTATATAAACGACATTTGTAAAGTTTGCAAAGGACTTAAAGTTAGTTTTATTAGCAGATGGTACAACTGCTTTCTATTCAGAAGAGAACACACAGAAGGTAATACAAATAATTAAAAAATTAAAAAGATGGTTTGGAGAGACAGAGCCGACAGCAGGGTAGGACAAACGGCGGTCCTACCCAGGATGACGGCCAGGGGGCGGAGTGTGCGGCGGAGCGGAGAGGCGGAACACGCTTGGAGCGACGCTGCGGCAATCTGAGTCAGGTGCGTGGTTCACACACCTGCTATCAATCACTGCATCTTCTCCTGCAGCAGAAAAGGGGAGAAGGAGGAGCAATTCGGGGCAGAAGACACAGGAGAAACTGCAACAGACGACGAGAGCGACCAGAGGGGGCTCATCTCTCCTCTGGTTGCTCTTGTCGTCGTCGTCTGTTGCAGTTTCTCCTCTGTCTTCTGCCCCGATTGCTCCTCCTTCTCCCCTTTTATGCTGCAACAGATGACGAGAGCGACCAGAGGGGGCTCATCTCTCCTCTGGTCACTCTTGTTGTCGTCGTCTGTTGCAGTTTCTCCTCCGTCTTCTGCCCCGATTGCTCCTCCTTCTCCCCTTTTCTGCTGCAGGAGAAGATGCAGTGATTGAGAGCAGGTTTGTGAACTACGCACCTGACTCAGATTGCCACAGCGTCGCTCCAAGCGTGTTGCGCCTCTCCGCTCCGCCGCACACTCCGCCCCCTGGCCGCCATCTTGGGTAGGACCGCCGTTTGTCCTACCCTGCTGTCGGCTCGTCGGCTCCGTCTCTCCACAGATGGTTTGACAAAAACAGACTATGATTAAATCTCAGTAAAACTAAAAAAATGCTATTTGGTAACAGAAGAAAAGAGCATCATATACAAATACAAATAGGTGGAGTACACATTGAAGCGGTAAAAAAAAATAGATTTTTGGGAGTAGTAATAGATGATAAAATGAACTGTAAATTTTATATAAAAAATATTAGGGGTGGGCAAATTAATGCGTTAATTACGAGTTAACTCATCAATCTATTAACGCCGACAATTATTTTATCGCGCATTTGTGTATGTTGTTTACATGCTTTTATTTTGTTAACGCCTTTTCTTATAAAGATGGCGGCGCCCGGACGGGCTTCAGCATGGAGGGGCTCTTGGTAAAGATGGAACATTTGGCAAAAAATACCGGACAATTCTGCTAATTTCATGGCTGGCTTACATTGTGGTCACTCCGGGATCACTTACGACCGCCAGACATTTCTGAATGTGGATAGATCGGGCCGTTTTGGACTGAATGACGCGTGCTTGCTAGACCGGCTAGATAGCATGGGAATACTTTGCCGGCTACATCCAGCGGCCTGTGAAGCAGCGGAGTATATGTGTTGTCTGTCTATTTATGAATAATGCAGACGAGGACTGTTGGCTGAGTTCTTAACATTTACTTTCAGAGCGTGCATATTACAACATACAAGATGCCGTCATGGCGACACAACCTATACCGGGCTACCGCGCATGCTCGTCACTCCTGTTGCATGCTGGGTAGGGTAGTTCTTTTTTCCCTGGCTCATAACATCACAATATAGTACCATGTATATGATGCGTTCAGTTTATCAAAGCACCAAGCAAACAATCGGAAAATTCCCATCATATCAATTCCTAGATATGGTCATAATTATTTTAAGTGCACTACGCAGAATAAACACAACATTATTAATATTGTTACTACGGATAATTTGATCAAAAATTCCCTAAAACAGCCCGCTAACAATAATATAGGTTTTTTAAACATAAGATCCCTGATAAAAAAAAAATGTTCCTGCTGTTACCTCAGAAATTGCCTGTTCCGATGTTATGATTGTGGCTCAGTGATTTGTATGTAGATTATATTTATTTTCCATAGCAAACAGGATAACTTAAATACCCTGGCAGTGGAAATAAGCCTAAATGTTTGTATTTACATTTTTTGAGTTGATTTTCATAAAAGATTCTATTTAACTGCTACTGTTTAACAAGGACTGATTTCAATTGTGTTTGCACAACAAATGTTTTGGCGCTTTTGTTCATGTGGGAAAATATTCCAATATATGTGCACTACACACTACTTTTGAATTCATTATTGGGCTTTGCGTATGCAATGCAGTTAATCGCGATTAATCGGAGAAAAAGTGTGATTAACTTCGATTAAATTTTTTAATCGTTGCCCAGCCCTAAAAAATATATAACATAAGGTTGCATGAAACATTTCAATAATGAACAAAGCAAAATATGTCCTGGGGCAAAAATCACTTCATATTCTCTACTGTTCTCTCGTGTTACCATATCTGAGTTATTGTGTAGAAAAATGGGGAGACAATTACAAATGTGCGTTTTATTTGTGTTGTATTTACCAAAGAAGATAAATTAGACTGATACATAATGTTGGATATAGAGAACATTCAAACCCTTATTTTTTATTAAGTCAAAAATATTGAAGTTCAATGATTTGGTGAAATTGCAAACAGCTAAAATGATGTATAAAGCAAACTATAACCTGCTACCCAAGAATATACAACAATTCTTCTCAACTAAAGAGGAGAAATATAACCATAGTGGAAAACTAACTTAAAACATTTGTGTGCTCGTACAACACTAAAAACCTTTAGCATATCAGTATGTGGAATTAAACTATGGAATGGATTAAGTAAAGAAGTTAAACAATGCACTGATATAATCCAGTTTAAGAAGTTCAAATTAATAGTGCTTACAAAGTACAAAGAAGAAATATGAGAATAACTTTCCACCTTATTGAAATTGGGATATTCTTCATCTCAGTATGTTTATCATGACTGACTTAATTATCTATTACAAGAACTGCTGTATTAATCATTCGTGTGTAATTGATGATGTAATTGTGTTACAAAAAGAAGTCAGTAAATGAACGTATGTATTTGTAAACGCTCAGAAATTGGAAAGGGGTAGAATTAAATAAGCTGTGCTTTTTCCTACTCCTTTTCGGACACGATGTAAAGAGAAAGTACATGAAATTGTGTAATGTATTATACTGTAAGTGTGTTCATGTTCGAAATAAACTAAAAATAGAAAGAAAAAAAAGAAAGATAAAAAACATGTAAAGTTTTGTTTTCCTTTTTTTCTTTTAATTGTGTCTGTTTTAAAGGCTCAGCTGTCACTGGTTTAAAGGGGAACATTATCACCAGACCTATGTAAGCGTCAATATATACCTTGATCCATCCATCCATCCATTTTCTACCGCTTATTCCCTTTCGGGGTCGCGGGGGGCGCTGGCGCTTATCTCAGCTACAATCGGGCGCCCGATATACCTTGATGTTGCAGAAAAAAGACCATATGTTTTTTTAATCGATTTCCGAACTCTAAAAGGGTGAATTTGGCGATTGAAACGCCTTTCAATCGTTCGCCTGTCGGAGCAATGACCTTTCAGCCGTGACGTCACAACAGGAAGCGACCCGCCATTTTCTCAAACACGTTACACACAACAAGTCAAATCAGCTCTGTCATTTTCCGTTTTTTTCCGACTGTTTTCCGTACCTTGGAGATATTTGTTGTCGGAGGGTGTAACAACACGAACAGAGACGGATTCAAGTTGACTTACGTGGAGTGTGCTAATCAGACATATCAATGGTCACGGCATGCTAATCGATGGTATGTAGGCTAGCTGTATGTACATATTGCATCATTATGCCTCATTTGTAGCTATATTTGCATCCAGCCTTTCCCTCCACCCACATTTAATGCCAAACAAACACATATCAATCGACGGATTAAGTTTGCACAAAGGGGGTCAAAAGATGCGAAAGTCCCTCGCACACTTTACCGACGATAGCGATGCTACGACAGAGATGGCACAGAGATGTGTGGATAGCCTGCGACACTCAAAGCAGATGCATTTCCAACGATAAAGTCAATAAAATCACAAAGGTGAGTTTTGTTGATGTTATTGACGAGTGTGCTAATCAGACATATTTGGTCACGGCATGACTGCAAGCTAATCGATGCTAATATGCTATTTAGGCTAGCTGTATGTACATATTGCATCATTATGCCTCATTTGTAGATATATTTGCATCCAGCCTTTCCCTCCACCCACATTTCATGCCAAACAAACACATACCAATCGTTGGTTAGATGGCGATCGCTGAATTCGTCTTTGCTTCTTCCCGTTCCGCTGTCTGTCATGATATGGCTCAATAGCTTCAGTTTCTTCTTCAATTTTTTTTCCGCTATCTGCCTCCACACTCCAACCATCCTTTTCAATACATGCGTTATCTGTTGAATCGCTAGCGCCGCTGAAATCCGAGTCTGAATCCAAACTACTATGCTATACCTTTCTGTGCTATCCGCCATCTTTCTTTGTGGTGATGTCATGCTGTGACGTCACAGGAAAATGGACGTGTGTATATAACGATGGTTAAAATCAGGCACTTTAAAGCCATTTTTCCGGATATTGCGTGATGGGTAACATTTTGAAAAAAACTTCGAAAAATAAAATAAGCCACTGGGAACTTATTTTTATTGGTTTTAACCCATTTGAAATTGTGATAATGTTCCCCTTTAAATGTGTAAAATAACTCAACTCATTGAGCAAATGCATGCTCATTAACCACTTTGACAACATTTGATCAAAAGGGTTTCAAAGGGTTAAAGTTGAAATAAAACACTTTACAAGTTTTGTTTTGACTGTTCCAAGGATTTGGGCATAAATAAATATTAATCTACAATGTTACGCTCTTTTGAAAATTAAGGACTTGTCCGTCTTGTTTGACTTTGGAGTGTTGAATAACTACCAGTGCATTGTAGGCCTGTGAAAAAATTGGACATTGAAATGTTTAAATTTAACGTGAAGAGACACCTCTTAGGAAAAAAAATTGTATAATGGACTAACACAACAAAAACGATGGCCCAAAATTTACAGAAAGGACAAAAAAATCAATATGTGCCCTGAGGGTTAAAAATGAGCTGATATTGCCTATTGTTTTTAACCCTACCAAAGAGAGTAATGTTTTTGGTTTATTTGTGTGTGTGTGTGTGTGTGTGTGTGTGTGTGTGTGTGTGGTGTGTGTGTGTGTGTGTGTGTGTGTGTGTGTGTGTGTGTGTGTGTGTGTGTGTGTGTGTGTGTGTCACAAAAGTGAATAGTTTTCTCACATTTCAGCATCATTGCAATACATCTCAAGAGACAATACTATCTAAATACAACTTGATTAAAGGATATCGGATATGGTTTCTGGAAAGATGCTAGTCTACTTGTGGGGCGGTATATCTCGGTTGGTAGAGCGGCCGTGCCAGCAACTTGAGGGTTGCAGGTTCGATCCCCGCTTCCACCATCCTAGTCACTGCCGTTGTGTCCTTTAGCAAGACACTTTACACATCTGCTGCCAGCGCCACCCACACTGGTTTATATGTAAAAATTAGATATCGGGTTTCACTATGTAAAGCGCTTTGAGTCACTACAGAAAAAGCGCTATATAAATATAATTCACTTCACTACTTCCAGACTACAGAAGATCCCCACTATTCTCTGGGGTTACGGTCTCTGGCCTTTTGGGAAAAATGAAAATAAATGAGTAATTTGTACGTCCAAAAAATGGTAAATGGTTTATACTTGTACAGCACTTTTATATCTTTTTTTAAGGAACTCAAAGCATTTTGACACTGTTTTCACAATCACCCATTCACACACACATTCACACACTAATGGCGAGAGCTGCCATGCATAACGCTAAACAAGTCGAGTTTTGACACACAACTCTTCTTATAACCCTCCAAACTCCCCTGCTAGCTTGATGCAGCGATTCCGGGTCACGGCACCAATTGTTAGAGACTCTAACCACGTTCTTTTATTGAACAGTCGGAGATCGTGTCTTCTGAAGGTTTTCACAAGAATGTTTTTTAAACAGGTCACCAAAAGTATGAGGATTGCATACATTAACGAGTGGCTCCACAAGCAAATCACTGCAAAAGTGAGACCCGATCAATAATTCTTCACTCTCTTTATAGTCAAAGAGCAGGCAAGTCCATCGGTCAGAGAGTGCATGGTTTCCCAAGGGTGGAGTTGAGGCCAACGAAAAAAGAAGCAATGGAGGTTCATGAGGGTGGGGGCCAGTCCAAGGCCATCGATGAGGGGGATTTTTATCAAAAAAATGTGTAACTAATGTTAATATCCGTGGCCAGTTCCTCCCTCCTATGAATTTGACGTTTGTATCAATTTCAAGAAATCTTTAGGTTACTTTGGGTTACACTGAGTCTGAAATCTTGTGCAAGTGATCAGAAATAGCCAATACATGCATCAACGTTTCCATAACATGAGATAGTAATTGCCGTCAGGGTGAAGGTTGAAGATGCAGTTGCCAAATCACAATCAGAATCAGCTTTATTGACCAAATATGTTTAACACACAGGGAATTTGACTTGCTAGACTGTGCTCTCTTGTTCAATGTAAAAAATAAATATTACGATTAACTGAAATATAAATACTTACTTGAATAACCATTATGTGTAAGGCTAATAAATAATACTGCACTGGTATATAAGCAAAGGAAAAAGATAATGACGTGAACATGAGGTATTGGTACATTCACAGTGACGGACTACTTCCAGTTATTTCATGGCGGTCATCAGAATACTAGCCTGTTCCTCTGACCGGTTGTTTTGGGGTACTTTGATTTGTAACGGCCTGCCCGAGGAGAGTATTTTGAACAGTTTGTGACCAGGGTGTGAGAGGTATGCAATGACGTTACATGCCCGTTTCCTGACCTTCGTCCCGTTATTAGTCCTGGATGGGGGGGGGAGGTCGAACACCAGTTATCTTTTGTGTGGTCCCTATTGTCCGTTTCAGTCTGTATCTGTCCAGCTTGGTTGCAGATCCAGAAATGAACAGGACAGACTGAATGAAGGATGTGTAGAAACTGATCAGAAGCTCCTGGGACAGGTTGAACTTCTTGAGCTGACACAGGAAGTACATCCTCTGCCTTGCCTTTTTCCTGATTGTGTTCTATGTGGGAGGTCCACTTCAGGTCCCGTGAGATTGTGGATCCCAGGAACCGGAAATAGTCCACAGTAGACACTGTGTTGTTTAGAATGAGTAAACGTAAGAGAACCCAAGCAGGGCGGCCCTGAATGTTGAAGAGACTACTGTGGGCCTACTGATAAGGTGCCATTGAGCTCCTGGGCACTCAACCAAAGATGTATTTTATCTAACGTCTTTGTTTTTCCTTTGGTATCGTTTTCAGAACGCTGTAACTGCTTTTATTTCAGCTTGCTTTGTCTTTATACTGTGCGTATGTGTTCACGGTGGATTTAGAGAGAAGAAGACCAAACCTATTGCAAGAGCGCCACGTCTTTGCATGTGCTTTGAGGGCATTACCGCAAATCAACTGTCAGTGTGAGCCATTGGCTTAGGATTTTCCAGAAACTTGAAGACCTCAGTCTGAGTCCTGAACTACATATTTACCCACTAGTTAAAATAGAAATCTAAATGTTCTTTTTATGTTTGATTTTGCCAATGTCGAAAGGCACCATTCTGGTCGGTGGCCCAAATCCGCATTTTAATATTGTGACTGAAGTCCTGAAGAGCCCCCACCTCACCTTAAACGTGCGTGACTGCCTCATACACACACACTCAGCCTGTTTACATGCACTAAAAAAAACGGATTGACTTAATTTTGTTGAAACAAGGTTTTTAGAACACACATAAAAACCTATTTTAGGTTTTGACTCTTTAAAAATGGGGTTAAAATATGATGTGATTGTAGACCATGTATACACCCTCAATCGATCGATCATCAGATCCGGCATGATATACATGTGCCTGTCTTCCCGACGTGGTAACCCAGATGGCACACTCCATGATCATAAAACCTACAATATTAGTTTCATTAATAATGTGATCGAGTGTTCAAAACAGTGGCATCATTGGACACTTACGGGCTCTGTAAAATATCTTAAACCTTCCTAAGTTATTGGGTGTTGTATTTTTTTTTTAAATCTTGTTTTTTTTTAACCAAAGATATACTGACAAATGTACTGTATTTTTCGGACTACAAGTGGCAGTTTTTTTCATAGTTTGGCCGGGGGGGTGACTTATACTCAGGAGCAACTTATGTGTGAAATGATTAACACATTACCGTAAAATATCAAATATTATTATTTAGCTCATTCACGTAAGAGACTAGATGTATAAGATTTCATCGGATTTAGCAATTAGGAGTGACAGATTGTTTGGTAAATGTATAGCATGTTCTATATGTTATAGTTATTTGAATGACTCTTATCATAATATGTTACGTTACCAGGCACCTTCTCAGTTGGTTATTTATGCGTCATATAACATACACTTATTCAGCCCGTTGTTTACTATTCTTTATTTATTTAAATTCTTGGTGTTGGGTTTTATCAAATACATTTCCCCCAAAAAATGTGACTTATATATGTTTTTTCCCTTCTTTATCAAGCATTTTCGGCAAGTGCGACTTATACTCCGGAGCGACTTATACTCCGAAAAATACGGTAATATAAATATCCATAATTATAGTTTTAATAATCATTCAACCTTTCAGTATTTACATTTATAACATTTCTCTTAACTTCTGTGTGGATATAGATTTGCTGCTTCATGTATATTATTCATCAGTGAATAATAATAATCAGAACAATGCATTGTTAATATTATACATTATTATTAGTGCATCTCCTGGGGGTTAAGCCTATTCTGCATCTTTATAAACTAGCGATGCCTTTGTTTCAAACTTTAATCAAGGATCCTTGAACGCACTACAATTATGTGCTATGAGATGCAAAAGTAAAACCTCAACATAACCTTGTCCGATGTTGCCTCAAATTGATTTATTATATTTTTACCTTTCTTCTATCGCTTCATCCTTGTTTCCAAATGTTGGCATTTTTCATTTTGGCAAGGGGGTGTAGGCACTCATCACACATTCCTAATTTGATTCAAACAACCGTATTATTGAACTATGACAGCAATTTTATCCTAAATTTTATGAATGTCTTTTATAACTGAATTTGAATATTTCCAAAATGTAAAAGTTACATTTTCCAGAAGCCAAGGACACGATGTATCCTCGCAACCCCCACTCCCAAGTGGCTGTGACCCTGAACAACCACATAGAGTGTTTGTGCTATGGCCTGGCCCTGCATAATTGGCTTCAATCAGTGCTTTAATTCAAGTTTTGCTTTTAGTTATTTCCATAAGGACATTTATCAATCAATCAATCAATCAATGTTTATTCATATAGCCCTAAATCACAAATGTCTCAAAGGACTGTACAAACCACTACGACTACGACATCTCCCCCCCCTAGGGGACCGAAAGCAATGGATGTCGAGCGGGTCTAACATGATACTGTGAAAGTTCAATCCATAGTGGCTCCAACACAGCCGCGAGAGTTCAGTTCAAAGCAGATCCAAGACAGCAGCGAGAGTCTCGTCCACAGGAAACCATCCCAAGCGGAGTCGGATCAGCATCGTAGAGATGTCCCCAACCGATACACAGGCGAGCGGTCAATCCTGGGTCCCGACGAGCGGTCCATCCTGGGTCCCGACTCTGGACAGCCAGTACTTCATCCATGGTCATCGGACCAGACCCCCTTCACAAGGGAAGGGGGGACAGAGGAGAAAAAGAAAAGAAGCGGCAGATCAACTGGTCTAAAAAGGAGGTCCATTTTCTTATTTAAAGGCCTACTGAAACCCACTACTACCGACCACGCAGTCTGATGGTTTATATATCAATGATGAAATATTAACATTTCAACACATGCCAATACGGCCGGTTTAGTTTACTAAATTACAATTTTAAATTTCCCTCTGAGTTTCTTGTTGAAAATGTCGCGGAATGATGACGTGTATGATGACGCGTGCGTGTGGTGTCTCGGGTTGGAGGGGACATATTAGCGCAGCACGACTTGCGGCTAAAACTCGTCTCTTTTCAAGGCGCGATTACCGTATTTTCCGCACTATAAAGGGCGCCGGATTATAATGCGCACCTTCAATGAATGGCCTATTTTAATATTTTGTTCATATATAAGGCGCACCGCATTATAAGGCGCATAGAATAGATGCTACAGTAGAGGCTGGGGTTATGTTACGCATCATATAGATTGCGCTGCGCTAAAGGGAATGTCAACAAAACAGTCAGATGGGTCAGTCAAACTTTATTAATAGATTACAAACCAGTGTTCTGACAACTCCGTTCACTCCCAAAACTAATAAACAGCTGTTTTATAATTTTCCCCGATTCAATAAACACGTAAAAAACAGTCTGATACTGTTACGGTAAATCACACGTTAGTGCAATCGCAATATAGTAACACTCGAAATAGTGCAAAGCAATAACAATATATCAATAACTCATCGTTGCTCAAACGATAATGTCACACAACACACAAAATAAACATGTAAAGCTCACTATTAAGTTATTCCTCATCCACAAATCCCTCAAATTCTTCTTATTCAGTGTTTGAATCAAACGGTTGGGCGAATACGGCATCCAAAATGTCCGGCTCCGTCTCGTCGAAGTCGTCATTAAACGAATCAGTGTAGCTGCTGTTAATTTTAAATTCTCTCGCTGCTGCTCTATTCTTGTGTTCTACTGTGTGACTGATGGCCTTGAGTTCAAACTCTGCATCGTAGGAGCCCTTTTGGGGTCTTTACACACAGAAACTCCATGCCTCCCGCAGTCATATATCCCAGCATGCACCGCGCGTTTCTTCTTCTACGGGGGAAAATAAAGTCGGCGGCTGCCTACCATAGTCGCGAGACCTCCATCCATCCATCCATTTCTACCGCTTATTGTGGCTCAACATTGGTCCATATATAAGGCGCCCCGGATTATAAGGCGCACTGTCAGCTTTTGAGAAAATTTAAGGTTTTTAGGTACGCCTTATAGTGCGGAAAATACGGTACACAGTATTCTGGACATCTGTGTTGCTGAATCTTTTGCAATTTGTTCAATTAATAATGGAGAAGTCAAAGTAGAAAAAGATGGAGATGGGAAGCTTTAGCCTTTAGCCACACAAACACACGGTGTTTCCTTGTTTAAAATTCCCAGGGGTGAAACTTTACTATGGATCAGAGCGGTCAAGCGAACATGGTTCCCGACCACTTGTCAACCAGCAGGTTTCGGTGAGAAAATTGTGGTAAAAAGTCGCCTCTTACCGGAGATCTGCGTAGCTTGCGCCGTCCATGCAGCTGCCGTGACTTCCCTCAGACACTGGCGTCAACACACCCGTGGACACACCCCTCTGACTAACAGGTACTATTTAACTCACTAAAACACTAACAACACAATAGAAAGATAAGGGATTTCCCAGAATTATCATAGTAAATGTGTCGAAAAAGGTCTGCAATCGCATTTTTTTTTTTTACTTTATTTATTTATTTATTTTTTCTAGTCCTTCGGTATCAATATCCTCATCCACGAATCTTTCATCCTCGCTCAAATTAATGGGGAAATTGTCGTTTTCTCGGTCCGAATAGCTCTTTTTGTTGGAGGCTCCCATTAAAAACAATGTGAAGATGTGAGGAGCCCTCACACCGGTGACGTCATCGTCTGCTACTTCCGGTAAAGGCAAGGCTTTTTTATTAGCGACCAAAAGTTGCAAACTTTATCGTCGATGTTCTCTACTAAGTCCTTTCAGCAAAAATATGGCAATGATCAAGCATGACACATAGAATGGACCTGCTATTCCCGTTTAAATAAGAAAATCACATTTCAGTAGGCCTTTAAAATGTGTGTTTTATTCTCATGAATTAAAAGTGTATTTTATTACTGATTACTGAGTCAGAATCAGAATCAGAATAGTTTTTGTTGCCATTGTTTGAGAACGGGTTCACAAACTAGGAATTGTACCTGGCGCAATGGTGCAACATAAAAGACATATAACACAGAGCTGTAATTGAGCTATCAGATCTTGGTATTGTTCACGTGTGTGATGGTTGAGGAGAAAAAACTGTCCTTGCATGTTTTGTGCATGTGTATGGCCCCAACCAAGATATCATACAGATTGCAGTTTGTACTCATATATATACCTAATTTATGATATCAGTTTTAACTGCCTATACAAGCTCACAGCCTGCCTCCTACTACTTCTGCAGTGCAAGCCGAGAGTAAACTGATAACTTCTCCCATTAGCGTACATAAGAGAGGAGTAAGCGATGACGATGATACATCTATTTTTACACGCGCCGCCACCCACATCCCCGCTTTTTTAAGTGTTTAGCTATATGTTCTGCTCTGACAGCAGCCACAAATTAATCAGCAGGTGCTCTCTTGCACAGCGAGGAATGTGCTGCTTGTAAATAATGATAGTTGGAGGTGAATTTGTTCACACACTGTACAAATGTGTCTCCCGTGGTACAAGAATGTGTGTGTGTGACATTCATGCACACTTCTTACAGTGAATTTACTTCACTCCCATGGGCTAAGGCAACTGCTGCTCCAGTGGCAGTATTAATAGATCACTCTGCAAGCGGTTACAGCTGCTTTGGCCCATATTAACAGTCCAACATTTTTTTTTTTACTTCTTATTATGCTTCATTTAGGCTGGCTTAACAGTACCACTGCACACTTTGTGGTTTGCGTAAAGTATCGAGACATTATATTTCACCAGTATGTTGTAGAAATGCTCCTATGAAACGATCATAATACATGCAGTCGTGCTGCACTTCCACTTCATTTGTGCTGTCAATTGCATTACGGCCTCTCCTTGAAACACACAGGTTGTATAATTTGCATTTTGTGCTTAGATTTATGGCAACGGATGCTGGCACCCATTGTGACACACCGCCAAGTGTATTATACATGCAACCTGCCATTAAATAAGCATACATCTGCATACATTAAAAAATGATGTTGTATGACCTCATTGTCTGTGTAAGTGTTGTCATCTATGCCGACTGTAGCTGTCTCATGGCCTAAATCAGTGGTTCTCAACCTTTTTTCAGTGATGTACCCCCCCTGTGAACATTTTTTTTGGATTCAAGTACCCCCTAATAAGGGCAAAGCATTTTTGGTTGAAAAAAAAAGAGATAAAGAAGTAAAATACAGCACTATGTCAATCAGTTTCTTATATATTAAATTGTGCAAAATTTTGCTTATTTGTAATGGTCTTTTTTGAACTATTTGGAAAAAAAGATATAAAAATAACAAAAAACTTGTTGAAAAATAAACAAGTGATTCAATTATAAATAAAGAGTTCTACACATAGAAGTAATCATCGACTTAAAGTTCCCTCTTTGGGGATTGTAATAGAGATCCGTCTGGATTCATGAAATTAATTCTAAACATTTCTTCACAAAAAAAGCAATGTTTAACATCAATATTTGTGGAGCTGTAAACACTGAATATTGCATTGTTGCATTTATTTTCACACTTTATGAACTTACATTCATATTTTGTTGAATTATTATTCAATAATATTAGGGCTGCAAATCTTTGGGTGTCCCACGATTCAATTCAATATCGATTCTTCGGGTCGGGATTTGATAATATATCGATTTTTTCGATTCAACGCGATTCTCGATTCAAGAACGATATTTTTACTATTCAAAAGGATTCTGTATTCGTTCAAGACCCCAGTCTGCTGACATGCTAGCAGAGTAGTGTTTTTTTTTTTAAGTTTTTATAATTGTAAAGGACAATGTTTTGTCAACTGATTGTAAAAATGTAAATTTGTTTTAACTATTAAACGAACCAAGACATTTGCCCTGTTTTATAGGCAGCTTGGTATTATTTGAAAAACTACTGGAGAGTAAATAACAGTCCTAAGATAAGAACATGAACAACCGAACGATGAGTATGAAATAGACACTTGAACTAATGGATTACCTTTTACCTCCATTGGACCAGTCTATGGATGTTCTTATTCATCCAGGTTATTGAATCGATCGCAACTGGACAGTTTGGCTTGTTTTTGAAGACCTTTCACTTCTCATCAAAGTAGCTTCATCAGTTCATGTTCATCCATCCATCCATTCATCCATCTTGTCCAAGGTCGGATCGTGGGGGCAGAAGCCTAAGCAGGGAAGCCCAGACTTCCCTCAATCTAACCACTTTGTCCAGCTCTTCCCAGGGGATCCCGAGGCGTTCCCAGACCAGCCAGGAGACATAGTCTTCCCAACGTGTCCTGGGTCTTCCCCGTGGCCTCTTACCGGTCGTACGTGCCCTAAACACCTCCCTAGGGAGGCGTTCGGGTGATTTTCTGACCATAAGCCCGAACCACCTGGACCTAAATTGGTCAGATCCACTCTGAGACTGAGATTGGTCAGATTTAGTCTGCTTTCAAGGACGCTAAGGCTAAGTTCACACTGCAGGGTAGGAGATCCGATTAGTTTTTTTCAAATCCAATGTTTTTATCTAATTGTTCACATTGCAAAAAAAAATGCAATGTCTAATGTGAACGCAAACTGACCTGCATGCAGAAGTGACGTCATGAAGTCATACGTGCTGCAGTGTTTTCGAGGGGTTCCAAATGTAGTCCAGGTATATATGTATCAATTTCAAAGATTTGGTGCAATTAAAGTAAAAAAAAATGTTCTGGATCAAATTATTGCACGTAGAAGATTAAGAAGGAAGAGGGTAAGCATTTTGGACCTTACAGTTTGCGGGATATTATCTACAACGTCTGCTCCGAAGAGATTGTGGGTGAGCAGTTGGAGACAGGAGGGGTGTAACACTGACCTGAGTCCCTAAGACATTTTTATTTTTGCCTGTTTTCTGTTAATTTCCCAACGATTTTGCGAATAATTATGACACAATGGTGCTTTTTGATGTCATCCAGGTCTGATAAACGCGACCGGAGCATTCAGACTGCAGTCACATTCAATACATCTGATTTATATCCACATGTGGAAGAGGCCTGGGTCAGATTTGAAAAATTTGGAATTGTACTTTTCACATTGACTTGAAATATTCCACACAGTTCACATATGGGCAAACAATGAAAATTGGCCCGTAGCTGTGAACAAGGCCTATGATTATTAACCAAGCTTCTTTCTTGTATGCTCTTAAAGGGCCTCTCTAATGCTTATACTGTACCTTTGGCACTTTCATAGTCCTGAACCTAAAAATGTCTTTAAGCAAAATTATGGACCATTGCGATTTAAAGGCTTGTTTTCTAACGAGTTTCAGCACATTTTGGAAGACCCACTTTTACCTCGAAAACGTGGGTGTGCCTGCCTTTGTTACCCAAGGAAGATTGGAGGCAATGTCAAATTGTAAGTTTTGGTGATATCTTCATCACAAATCATGATATTTACGATGCGAAGCACATTATTGTTGCGCATAATTTGAAGGAATTACCAAATATGTCTGCCAGATTAATTGTTAAAGGTTGTAGCAATACAACTATGGAAAGGGACAGTCTGCATGCTTTCCTAAATGATAGGAACATGAGGAAAGTGTGGACATCTTAGTCAAATTGACACATGCAAAATGGGACGGACCAATCGATAGGAGTGTAATTTGCATTGATCCTTTTAATGATTCTGGAGAATGATTCTGGAGAAGGGTTTTGGTGGGAGTTTGGAAGGAAAAATTGTAAAAGACTCAAGCCAAATGTGTTCCCGAAAGTCAGGAGCACCCTCGAGGTGGAGTCAGAACCTGTGAAAAAACAGAGAAAGAACAAAAGACGTATTGCTCAAAAACAAGAGAAAATGAAGGTAAGCCACGAGTATTCTATTTTGCGTCCTCTTCTACTGATATTTTTTCAAGATGCTTGAGGAAATGCTGAAAGAGCATGAGGAAACACAGACCATGGTGTGTTTGGAAGAGAAGATGGAAGAGCAAGGAAGTCCGTAAATGGTGATCATTTTATATTACATTTTTGCTTATAATCTTAACTATATCAGTTTTGAAATATTTTTGGACCGTGACACAAACATGAAATTAAGTGATGAAAATTATAGTTTTACATGTCTTTACTACTGTGGGGGAATGGACTCCACAGTTCTGTAGATGACGTCACACCAAGAGGGAATATTCCAAGTGCAGGTAGTTATCTACTAAAAGCTAACTGATATTATGGGAAATGACTGCCAGATTGATTTTCAAGTGCAGAAAATGCATATAGAAAACTGATTAGGGAAATTGTTGTGATCTGGTCGCTATGCGTCTTGTTAGTTCCTGTCTTTCCAAAGTCGCAGGAAATGAACATCGACTCTCTCTGTTCATAAACCTTTTGTAAAATTTATTTTTATCGTTTATTTCATTCACAATAACCAAACATACTTTCCATCTATACAATTTTGACAAGGTAAATAAAAAAAATGAAAATAACATGGTGAGTGTCCAAAAAAAGAGCAGAAAGAAGCAAAGGATTAAGATTAAGATTATGAAATATTTAGAATTTTTAACATTGTGTGAGTTCACGACTGACTAATTTACAAAAAATGTTGGACTGGAAGTAAAGTCAGTTTGTAAAATATGACCTGATACCAATATTCTTTGGTATTGCTCCCAAATATTTTTTTTCTGTGCCAAAATAAATTTATTACCAACAATAATGTAAAATTAAGAGCGAAATAAATGTAAAAAAAACACAAACGTGTTTATTTGATATATTGTATTATGTTCTGACTATTT